>NC_088242.1:93764875-93809875 GCF_036934945.1 Oncorhynchus masou masou
GACCTCTGTCAGTCGAACTGTTTCCTCCGACACATTAGTGCGGCTGGCTACCGGATTAAGCAAGTGTGTTAAGAGGCAGCGCGGCTTGGTGGGTCATGTTTTGGAGAACGCATGTCTCGACCTTCGCCTCTGCCGAACCCGTTGAGGAGTTGCAGCGATGAGACAAAATCTTAACTACCAATTGGATGTCACGAAATTAGGGAGGAAAAGGGGGTACAATTACAAAAAAATATATAAAAATCCTAAAACGCTTTTGTCATCACTAGGGTGCACAAAACAGCCTTTGAATTATTCAAATAATTGTAGCTGAGAAAATACTATACATGAAACCAACATTTTTTAATTGAGAGCTTAATGGAAACAATAAATAGCAAGGCTGTCTTAGTCAAAAAGGCCTTTTGACGATCATTGAAGATGGAACTCCTATAAGGAAGTGGCTAATAAAATGCCATTTTCAAACATTTTCCAAAATGGAATCTGTTCTGAATAGTGCACCTATTGAGAGCTGTTCCATGTGGTGCTCCACTTAGAAATAGGGGGTATCTAATAGCAACAACTAGGATGGTTTGCTATGACTACGATTGTGGCTTTGGATTCTGGACAACGAAAGAAAGTTAATATGAAAACCAATTAGAACAGGAGAGAAATGCTGGGTAACGGCACGAGGAAGTCTTTATAACATAATTGCCTCCACGTTTCTATGGGTTGGATTTTGGATAGGCTACATTGAAGCAAGGTAAGAGATGCCTGATTTTATTTGAAGTAAAGTAAAACAATTTCAGGTTTCAAACACAAGCTCCCATTGCGATGTGGTGGGTGCCAAGCTGATAGCCTGCCTACCGGTAGCGATAGCAGAGGCACGCTTTATTTACCAGTTGAAATTTAGAAATAAAAAAATAGCAGCTTTTAAAAAATTTTTTTTTTAAATTGTGGCTCTCAACAGTTCATTTTTTTTTATAAAAAAAAATGAATGTGCGGTTGTATTTGTTGCACAATTATTGGGCTTACAAATGCTTGTTTCACTCCAGTACCAGCTTTTTGAGGAGCTGCTCTCACGCTGACAGCACTGCCGCTCCTCAAATTAGGCTCTGTATGCTGTACTACTTAAGAAAATACACGCATGCCAATTTAATTCCACTAAATTATGCAAATTAACCTATAAACCGATAAGCATGACCGGTCAGATGTTTTTTCGGCAGCTAACCGATTTAACATCCCTTCAACGTGTAGGCATATAATTATTATATTTTTTTGTGGCACATGTTTGTAAGGACAGATTACCTAGATTGAACTATGCACGCTTCGTCCTGTAGTAGGGCTGACCCCATTTAGTCACCTGGTCGATTGTTTGGTCAATAGGCTGTTGGTCGACAGATCTTTTTTAGTCGAGCATTCAGTCGCAAAGTTTTATTTTTCATTTAAAAAAAGTGCATATATGTCAAACTCAGAAAAACACAGCCAATTTTCCAGCCAAAGAGAGGAGTCACAGAAATATAGATACAATTAATCACTAACCTTTGATCTTCATCAGATGACACTCATAGGACTTCATGTTACACAATACATGTATGTTTTGTTCGATAAAGTGCATTATGTCCAAAAATCGAATTTTACATTGGCGTGTTATGTTCAGTAGTTCCAAAACATGTGGTGATTTTGCAGAGAGCCACATCAATTCACAGAAATACTCATAATAAACATTGATAAAAGATACAACTACTATACATGGAACTTTAGATAAACTTCTCCTTAATGCAACCGCTGTGTCAGATTTCAAAAACACTTTACGGGAAAAAGCACACCACGCAATAATCTGAGTACATCCTCAGAGACAAACCGCTAAAGAGATATCCGCCATGTTGTGTAGTCAACATTAGTCAAATTATATTATTAGAAATGATTTACTTACCTTTGATCTTCGTCAGAATGCACTCCCAGGAATTCCACAATAAATGTTTGATTTGTTCGATAAAGTTTCATTTATGTCCAAATTACCTTCCTTTTGTTAGGGCGTTTGGTAAACAAATCCAAACGCACATGCAAGTCCAGCCCGAAAGGCCGGTCAAAGTCCAAAAAGTTCCGTTCCAGTCCGTAGAAACATGTCAAACTAAGTACAGAATCAATCTTTAGGATGTTTTTAACATAAATCTTCCATAATGTTCCAACCGGAGAATTCCTTTGTCTGTAGAAAAGCAATGGAACGCGAGCTAACTCACATGACCGCGCGCCACGAGCTCAAAGCATTCTGCCAGACATCTGACTCTTTCCCCTCTCATTCGGCCCCACTTCACAGTAGAAGCATCAAACTAGGTTCTAAAGACTGACATCTAGTGGAAGCCTTAGGAAGTGCAACATGACCAATATCCCACCCACTGTATCTTCAATAGGGAATGAGTTGAAAAACGACCAACCTCAGATTTCACACTTCCTAGTTGGATTTTTTTCTCAGATTTTTGCCTGCCATATGAGTTCTGTTATACTCACAGACATCATTCAAACAGTTTTAGAAACTTGTGTTTTCTATCCAAATATATTAATAATATGCATGTATTAGCAACTGGGCCTGAGTAGCAGGCAGTTTCCTCTGGGCACCTTATTCATCCAAGCTACTGTTTGTTGTTAACATAACAACCTGTATGTTAATGTTCCCCCTGGCTAAATTTTAGCCCAATAGACCAGGTTTATACTGGGCTCGTTACTTAGGTGTTCACACTACGAGGGAGAGGTTTTGAGAAAATACCCTCAGCTAGACCTTTTACTTGTAATGTAAATTTGCAATCTTGTCTTCTACGCCACCTTTTGAAGGCTGCGGACGAGCTTTGCTTGAGATTCACCTCCACTCCGAGCATTGCAGTGTGAAGAGATGTATTGGCCCATGTGTATTGTAGTCACATGAGCGGTGATGTACGAGGTTTTAAGGTCGAAGGACGTTTCCGGGCACAATGTATAAACTGACGTTTGCCAGAGAAACCCCTATGCTTTGCATTCACGCTTGCTGTTTGTACATATCCATATCGATATCGACAACACCAAAGCAAAACGACTTGTTCCGGTGCGGAGACCAAGCTTTTGATCTCCATTTGGTCGAGCGATCGCATTCTTGCGAGGTTGTTGCACTAATTACAGAAAGACTACCTCGACGTCTGCGGCGTTGCTTGAACGTGGCCACCATCCTTTTGCGGAAGCAGCGCCAGACATGAAATATGCGTATTGCCGGACCAAAGAGGAGAATGGACTGAGTGGTATTGGCAGAGAGGCCTGTCCATTCAATAGGGAATTGGACAATTTCCTCATCACGCAACCTGCCTCCATCCCGCCCCACATTATGGAGTCCAGGGTAACTGCAGCAGATGAAGAGCAAGAATTTGGCAAGTACTTTTTGTGTAAAATTAACTTAGAAAAGTCATCCGGACACTATGTCCTCATGTATTAGCCAGACGGCTAGCTAGTTCTAAGTTATATGAATCTGAAGTATCACTACTTAACGTTGTTGTCTGCTAGCGGGCTGCAAACAAAACATTGCGAGCCTGTTTTTGTAAACTTTGCTTATCACTCCCACCCAAATGCTTGTAATGACTATGAGCTAGTTGCTGTTGAGTTATTTCACCACAACTTTACATTGGGGAATGATAGCTGCTTGCTTACAAAAATCACTGTTCATAGTGAACGTATCCTGTTGGCTAACTTTGCTTATCAATCTCTCCCACACAGACTCTAACGAAAAGCCATGCGGCAACACCAGCCTCGGGCCCCGTCGGTAGGCCCAACTCTGAGCAGTCTGCCCCTAGTTTCCCTCTCAAGTCCAACCAACTCCTTTCTTGACTCGAGGTGCTCAGGCCAGCAAAATACCCCTTGCAGGTATAGGACAGTATAACATGTTATTTTACTTGATGTTTTGTTGGTGACGCTACATTAACTTATGTATGGACATTTTTTTTAATTTGTTGATTTGGCTGACGGTAATCACTTTCTTGTTCACTCCAGGTGGCAGAGCATCCAGAAAGATGCCATATGGGCGGTAACAGCACAGCAAAAAGGCTGCAAGGGAGAATATAAAGGAGCTTGGTGAATTCACCATGTGGTCTCTAGAAAGGCAGGTCGAGTTGAACTGGCAGCTTGTGTTCAACTTTTCTGCCGTTATGCTCGGAAGCGCTAGCCTGATGCACCTGCTCCTCAGCAGGCCCCTGTTGCAGAGCCAATCCAGGATGTCACTGCTGCAGGGTCAGGAGCCAGTGTAGCCGATGTGAAATGGCTAGCTAGTTAGCGGTGGTGTGCGCTAGTGGCGTATCAATCGGTGACGTCACTTGCTCTGAGACCTTGAAGTAGTGGTTCCCTTTGCTCTGCAAGGGCCGCGGCTTTTGTGGAGCGATGGGTAACGATGCTTCGAGGGCGACTGTTGACGTGTGCAGAGCGTCCCTGGTTCGCGCCCAGGTCGGGGCGAGGGGACAGACGTAAAATCTCTACTGTTACACCAGCGTACAGCAGCAATCCTGTATGGCTTCAGACCACCATCTCAAAGACAATCCAGCCTGGGAAACAACAACAATTATTATTATTATTGCTTGTTTCCCCATTTCGCCCTGAACAGACAACACACTGAAGAAAGCGAAAGCTGAACGACTGTGCATGTTATTCTCGTAATGCATTAAAGAAATAAATATATATATATATATATATACAGTGCTAGTTGAATGAGGTGTTTCCAAACTTGAGTTTCCTTATTTAAAAAAAAACAATTTTCTACATTGTAGAATTATAGTGAAGACATCAAAACTATGAAATGACACCCACGGAATCATGTAGTGACCAAAAAAAAGTGTTAAAAATCGAAAGATATTTCATATGTGAGATTCTTCAAAGTAGCCACCCGTTGCCTTGACGACTGCTCTGCACACTCTTGGCATTTACTAACAAGTTTGACCTTGCCTGGTGGTCGATGACCGTGTGTTGAATAATACAATCAGTTTATTTTTTCATGTGCACCAAATACAACAGGTGTAGTAGACCTTACAGTGAAATGCTGAATACAACAGGTGTAGTAGACCTTACAGTGAAATGCTGAATACAACAGGTGTAGTAGACCTTACAGTGAAATGCTGAATACAACAGGTGTAGTAGACCTTACAGTAAAATGCTGAATACAACAGGTGTAGTAGACCTTAAGTGAAATGCTGAATACAACAGGTGTAGTAGACCTTACAGTGAAATGCTGAATACAACAGGTGTAGTAGACCTTACAGTGAAATGCTGAATACAACAGGTGTAGTAGACCTTACAGAGAAATGCTGAATACAACAGGTGTAGTAGACCTCACAGTGAAATGCTGAATACAACAGGTGTAGTAGACCTTACAGTGAAATGCTTACTTACAGGCTCTAACCAACAGTGCAAAAAAAAGGTATTAGGTGAACAATAGATGAGTAAAGAAATAAAACAACAGGAAAAAAGACTGTGAAAAGTAACAGTAGCGAGGCTCTACAGGCACCGGTTAGACGGCTGATTGAGGTGGTATGTACATGTAGGTATGGTTAAAGTGACATTATATATATATATATATGATGAACAGAGAGTAGCAGTAGTGTAAAAGAGGGGTTGGCGGGACACCCGATTATAAGTAGTCTGTGTGACTGTGCGAGTGGTAAATGGGACCCGACTATGGCAACTACACATTGAGGGAATCCAAGATCAAGTTGCCTGATTCCCTGGGCGGTGTCCTCTGTGCATCTCTGGGTTATCTTTCAACTTGAGCATAGTAGCAAAGCATACAGTGTGCATATATGCAAAAAGTATGTGGACACCCTTTCAAATTAGTAGATTCCGCATTTCAGCCAGACTTGTTACTGGCGGGTGTAAAAAAAAAAAAAAAAAAAAAAAAAAAAAAAAAAGGATTATAATAATCTAACATAGACGTGCAATCTCCAGAGACAAACATTGGCAGTAGAATGGCCTTACTGAAGAGCTCAGTGACTTTCAACGTGGCACTGTCATAGGATGCCACCTTTCCAACAAGTAATTTTGTCAAATTTATGCCCTTCTAAAGCTTCCCGGTCAACTGTAAGTGCTGTTATTGTGAAGTGGAAACGTCTAGGAGCAACAACGGCTCAGTCGTGAAGTGGTAGGCTACATAAACGTATTAAAATCTTCTGTCGTCACAACAGTCACTACCGGGTTCCAAACTGCCTCTGGAAGCAATGTCAGCACAATAACTATTCGTCGGGAGCTTCGTGAAATGGGTTTCCGTGGCCGAGCAGCCGCACACAAGCCGAAGATCACCATGTGCATTGCCAAGCATCGGCTGGAGTGGTGTAAAGCTCGCCACCATTGGACTCTGGAGCAGTGGAAACGCATTCTCTGGCGTGATGAATCACACTTTACCATCTGGCAATCTGACGAACAAATCTGGGTATGGCAGATGCCAGGAGAACGTGCCCTGCCTGAATGCAAAAGGCGAACTGTAAAGTTTGGTGGAGGAGGAATAATAGTCTGGGGCTGTTATTCATGGTTCGGGCCTCACTAATGCTCTACTGGCTGAATTGAAACAAGTCCCTGCAGCAATGTTCTAACATCTAGAGGAAAGCCTTCCCAGAAGAGTGGAGGCTGTTATATCAGCAATGTTCCAACATCTAGTGGAAAGCCTTCCCAGAAGAGTGGAGGCTGTTATAGCATGCAATGTTCCAACATCCAGTGGAAAGCCTTCCCAGAAGAGTGGAGGCTGTTATAGCATGCAATGTTCCAACATCCAGTGGAAAGCCTTCCCAGAAGAGTGGAGGCTGTTATAGCATGCAATGTTCCAACATCCAGTGGAAAGCCTTCCCAGAAGAGTGGAGGCTGTTATAGCAGCAAAGGGGGAACCAACTCCATATTAATGCCCATGATTTTGGAATGAGATGTTCGACGAGCAGGTGTCCACATACTTGTGGTCATGTAGTGTACATCTTGGCGTGTAGAACAGACTTACCTGAAGCCACTTGACTGCACCCGTAGTCAAAATTGCATGTACTTGTCTCTGTATGTACCTCTAAGGCCATGTGTCAATGTTGCCATTCATTTATAAAACCCTACCAAACAGGAATGTCAACATTTATACCATCAGCAGCACTTGTTCCCTGGAGAGCGCCATGTAGGATCTAAGGTAAAGCAAAATACGTCAGCCAGCGAGTTTATACGCCTTCTCGGTCATGGGGCTGCGTGCGTACATGTCGCTTCAAGCCCCCCAAACCCCCTCTCAGTACATGACATCCCCCTTGCTTATGTAAATTGAAAAGTTTATGTAGGTATTATGTAAATTGAAACTTATTTAAAATTAAAATAAAACAGTTTTATGCACAATTTTTTTAAAGGTTTTTATATATATATAAAACAAACCTTGCATATCAAGATTCATTTTCAATTTGTTATACTTTTATGGTGCGTATTGTTTTTAGATTTACTTATCATTTCAAAATAGAATTGAAAGATTATCTTCTATAATGTGAAGAGGGGTTTGTTCTCAGCCCACTTCATTTTATGGATACAAAAATTATTCCATTAAAGACGGAAACAAATTAACATTGAAACTTTTGTTGCGATGCCTCTGCTTCAACACTCTTCAATCTGAATCGGCTCTAAAATGTTCCCCCTGGCTCTCTATCTGTTTGTAAAGGTAAACAATAGCCCTCACAATCATTTACATTTACATTTAAGTCATTTAGCAGACGCTCTTATCCAGAGCGACTTACAATACCCCTAGAAGACTGCCCTCTGGGCAGGTTTATACTGGGCTGTTTACTTGCATAATGGGCACCATCAATTAAGATATAGTGGAGGAGCAAAGCTGGTTTATTTTTTTTGTCTTGCTTGATGCTTTTATATTTACCATGCAGGACCATAGTCCCTTTAGTCGTCTGGTCTTGGGTGTACAAATGGCTAGACATGAATGGTCTTTTCAACATTAACATACCTGATTAACTAGGCTTCTGTTCTGTTTGACATAGTTCATAGTCGGCTGAAGTAGTTTTGTTGACTTTGATTTATAGGTGAGGATAATGGCTAATAACTCACTCTGCTGACGACATCTGGTTGAAGTGAGGATAATGGCTAACTCACTCTGCTGACGACATCTGGTTGAAGTGAGGATAATGGCTAACTCACTCTGCTGACATCATCTGGTTGAAGTGAGGATAATGGCTAATAACTCACTCTGCTGACGACATCTGGTTGAAGTGAGGATAATGGCTAATAACTCACTCTGCTGACATCATCTGGTTGAAGTGAGGATAATGGCTAACTCACTCTGCTGACGACATCTGGTTTAGCGACTGTAGTGCAGCTGTTGAGAAGAGTAGAGAGGCCCATATGGGGTAAACTCCTAGTATTAGAGAGGTGCGGGGGGTTGCTTTAAAAACAAAAACAAAACAAAAACGACATCCATGTCTTCGGTCACCTGGGGAACAGTGGGTTAGCTGCCTTCGTTTACTGGCCCAATGTTCCTACCCGCTATGGCAGCCTAGTCTTTGCAAGTATGATCTGCAATGTATTTGTTATGTTTATACTCCTCACACCACTTAGCAAAAGTATAAAACATTTTATTGAGCAAAAGCAATGAGATGTGTTGTTTTACCAGGTCAGCTATTGTAGTACGGTGCCACTGGCTCAAATTAGGGCCTTGAAGGGCCCATCGACAGAGTTTACAGCATATGGGGGAAACTTTATTTATACAAAGGGGTTGGGTTAAATGCGGAAGACACATTTCAGCTGATGAAATGTAATTTTATTCGTCACATGCACCGAACACAACAGGTGTACAGTGAAATGCACCGTACAGTGAAATGCTTACTTACAAACCCCTAACCAACAATGCAATAAAAAAAAGAAAATAAATAAAAGTAACAAGTAATTAAAGAGCAGCAGTAAAATAACAATTGCGAGACCATATACAGGGGTGTACCGGTAAAGAGTCAATAACCGGGCACTGGTTAGTTGAGCTAATATGTACATGTAGGTAGAGTTATTAGTGACTGTGCGTAGATGAAAACAGAGTAACAGTGGTGGGGGGGCGGCCATTTGATTAAATGTTCAAGAGCCTTGGGGCTAGAAGCTGTTTAGAAGCCTCTTGGACCTAGACTTGGCGCTCCGGTACCGTTTGCCGACTAGGGTAGCTGGAGTCTTTGACAATTTTTAGGGCCTTCCTCTTACACCGCCTGGTATAGAGGTCCTGGATGGCAGGATGCTTGACCCCAGTGATGTACTGGGCCGTACGCATTACCCTCTGAATAGGTTTTGTGCCCTCTTCACGACTGTCTTGGTGTGCTGGGACCATGTTAGTTTGTTGGTGATGTGGACACCAAGGAACTTGAAGCTCTCAACCTGCTCCACTGCAGACCTGTCAATGAGAATGGGGGCATGCTCGGTCCTCTTTTTCCTGTAGTCCACAATCCTCTCCCTTTGTCTTGATCATGTTGAGGGAGAGGTTGTTGTCCTAGCACCACACGACCAGGTTTCTGACCTCCTCCCTATAGGCTGTCTCATCATTGCCGGTGATCAGGCCTATCACTATTGTCATCAGCAGACTTAATGATGGTGTTGGAGTTGTGCCTGGCTATGCAGTCATGAGTGAACAGAGTACAGGATGGGACTCAACCCAGCATGCACTTATTGATGAAGCCAATGACTGATGTGGTGTACTCCTCAATGACATCGGAGGAATTCTGGAACATATTCTAGTATGTGCAAACAACACAGTCCTGTAGCTTAGCATCAGCTTCATCTGAACAGATTTTTACTGACCGAGTCACTGGTACTTCCTGCTTTAATTTTGGCTTGTAAGCAGGAATCAGAAGGATAGAATTATGGTCAGATTTGCCCAAATGGAGGGTGAGGGAGAACTTTGTATGCGTCTCTGTTGTGTAAAGGTGGTCCAGAGGTTGTTTTCCCCTCTGGTTGCACATTTTAACATGCTGATAGAAATTTGGTAAGACTGATTTAAGTTTCCCTGCATTAAAGTCCCCGACTACTAGAAGTGCTACAGCTCATTCAGTGAGTTCTTAGTGCCAACCTCGCTCTGTGGTGGAATGTAGACAGCTACGAAAAATACAGATAAACTCTCTTGGTAGATATTGTGGTCTACAGTTTATCATGAGATATTCTACCTCAGGTGAGCAAAACATTGAAACTTCCTTAGATAGTGTACCAGCTGTTATTTACAAAAATGCATTGTCCGCCGCCCCTTGTCTTACCAGACGCCACTGTGCTATCTCGCCGATACAGTGTATAACCAGCCAGCTGTATGTTGATAATGTTGTCGTTCAGCCACGACTCCGTGAAGCATAAGATATTACAGTTTTGAATGTCAAGTTGGTATATTAATCTTCTGCTATGTCACCTATTTTATTGTTCAAAGATTGCATGTTTGCTAGCAGAATGGAAGGAAGTGGGTTTTTATTTTTTATTTTTTTATTTTACCTTTATTTTACTAGGCAAGTCAATTAAGAACAAATTCTTATTTTCAATGAAGGCCTAGGAACAGTGGGTTAACTGCCTGTTCAGGGGCAGAACGACAGATTTGTACCTTGTCAGCTCGGGGATTTGAACTTGCAACCTTTCGGTTACTAGTCCAATGCTCTAACCACTAGGCCACCCTGCCGCCCCAGGTTTATTCGATGGCCTACGAATTCTCAGAAGGCAGCCCCGCCCTCTGGCCCCCTTTTTCTCCGCCTTCTCTTTACGCAAATGATGGGAATCTGGGCCTGTTCCTCAGTATACCATTCAGGCCGGGCTCATCAGAGTCGTTAAAGGATTCTGCCAGTCCAATGGTGAGTAATCTGAGTTCTGATGTCCCAGAAGTTTATTTTTGGTCATAAGAGACGGTAGCGGCAACATTATGTACAAAAGAAGTTACAAACAATGCAAAGAAACGAACAAACAAAAACACAATTGGTTAGGAATACATAGAACGTCAGCCTTGTTCTCCGGCGCCGTCTTGTTGCATTCGTACAAGTGACTGGGTGTATCGCCGTTTCCCTATCATACACCCCAGGTTTCACGCTTCATTCTCTCTCTCTTGTGCCGTGTATCCCCCGTAGTTGCAACGCGATCACACCAGATAGACTTCAGTATTCAATGTTTGTCCCTCGTCCCCAGGACATTAGATGATGCCTTTTTTTAATACCGTCCACGAGATGCAACTTAACTTTATGCTTAACCGTGAAGTTATTTTCGGTTTTACCTACTTTCACTTCACCCACAGATGTTTATCCCACTGGACAAACATTGAATAGCGAAGTGAGATCTTGTTGCTAGTCGAGCCGACCATTGTCAAACCACTGTTTCATCCATGGCAATGATGTTGGTATTCTTTCTCTCTTCTGTTGCTCATCCTTTACAGTACTCACCGACGTTAACTCGTTAACAATTCATTTAGACCAGTGTTTATTTGCTGACACGTGTGCCAGCTATTAAAAGGGACAGGCGGTTATTTGAGAGACCTGCGTCAGTCAGTAATCTCTTAACCCCACCCCCCCCCTCTCCTCCATTGGCCGAGGGGTTGAAGTATGATTTGTTCAGCTGCCGCCGCCTGGTGTGGTGTTTTGTATGGTTTTACAGGGCGAAGTGTGCCTGTGCATCTGTCCCCTGTTGAAGAACAAATGAGATTTTTCATCTCTGAAAGCATGTGTTCTCTGTTTTTGTGTCCCCGGTATCCCGTCAGCAACCCTGACCCAAATGTGGGGTGTTGTGATTCTGCCGATTCCCCGTCGGGAGTGAGGTGACTTGGGATATTTGGGTTTGCGTCGCGGGGGTGATACACGTGTGTGGGTGCGTTGTCTGGGGGTGACTGAAATGTCTGCTGTTGTGTTCCTGGCGGGGGGGCACACGCACTGTTGTGGTCAGAACAGGTCCGAGTTGTGTGTGTGGCACACAGAGCAAGCCGTGTCTCTTTATATAAACGGCCCATAGGTCCCCTCCCTTAATGAAATGTACCGGCCGCCTTGGTTTCCTTGAGATTTGGCTGCCAGTGTCTCCCCTCCTGTTAACCACTCCCTGTCCATCATCCTTCCCCAGCACCTATTGGGACATTGCCGACTGCTGTCCATGTGTTATGGATAAACGCATTCCATACTCAGCCGTTGGGCATTCTGTTTCCTCCTTTTGTCCTGGATGTGTTAACTGGTTGGTTCAAAGGGGGGAAGAATGTGCTGTTCTCTCCTTGTTTATCAACCAGTCAGATTTTAAATTAACTCAGGCCCCTGCGTGGAATGCGGTCACTTCATTTAGATGTCTCGCGTGTTATCATGGACCGGTTGGCATCGCATTCCTCTCAGTCCCTGGTCTGTATAGCTGTAGTATGCGTAGCCAACATAAAGCTCAATGCATACCAAACATGTTTACAGTAGGTAATCACAGCAAGATGTATGGCTCCCCAGTTGTCCACTGTTGACGAGACACTGGGAAAGGTAAAACGATCCACATTTTCACAATTTTTCCATATTTTGATACCTGATTTTTGATAGTTGGATGTTTGCATTTTGAAACATAGCCACAGAAGACTGGAGGGTAAGGATCTTGGTGATATGAGGAAAGTTGTTGGATATTTGTTTAATTCAGGGGTTCCCAAACTTTTTTTTTTTGTCCTGCGACCCCATTTTGATAGCAAAATGTTTCTGTGACCCCCCAACCATGTACAAAAAAAACTAAGTTATGTAATTAACGGCCAAAGTTTACTTTTTACAATTTGGGCTGTGAGTCTATTAAAAATCAGTCGGACAATATTGTCAATCTCAAGATGGTATGGTTTGAAGTGACTGAATGCATCATAAAAGGTATTGGGAAATTCAGAAGATCATTAGACAATGTTGTGTGATCTTGTGTAGAAAATAACATCAAATATGAATGCTATTTCCCCCTGTCAGATTCAGTGCCTGGTCTTGTTCTAACAGCTTGCAGACATAGTAGAGGGAAGCAGTATGTAAAGTTGAAGTCGGAGGTTTACATACACTTAGGTTGGAGTCATTAAAACTCGTTTTTCAACCACTACACAAGTTTCTTGTTAACAAACTATAGTTTTGGCAAGTCGGTTTAGGACATCTACTTTGTGCATGACACAAGTAATTTTTCCAACAATTGTTTACAGACAGATTAGTTAACTTATAATTCACTGTATCTCAATTCCAGTGGGTCAGAAGTTTACATGCACTAAGTTGACTGTGCCTTTAAACAGCTTGGAAAATTCCAGAAGAGGATGTCATGGCTTTAGAAGCTTCTGTTAGGCTAATTGACATCATTTGAGTCTGTGGATGTATTTCAAGGCCAACCTTCGAACTCAGTGCCTCTTCGCTTGACATCATGGGAAAATCAAAAAAAATCAGTCAAGACCTCCAGTAAAAACAATTGTAGACCTCCACAAGTCTGGTTCATCCTTGGGAGCAATTTCCAAACTCCTGAAGGTACCACGTTCATCTGTACAAACAATAGAACCCAAGTATAAACACCATGGGACCACGCAGCCGTCATACCGCTCAGGAAGGAGATGCGTTCTGTCTCCTAGAGATTTGGGTGCGAAAAGTGCAAATCAATCCCAGAACAACAGCAAAGTACCTTGTGAAGATGCTGGAGGAAACGGGTAAAAAAGTAATGTATCCACAGTAAAACGAGTCCTATATCGACATAACCTGAAAGGCCGCTCAGCAAGGAAGAAGCCACTGCTCCAAAACCGACATAAAAAAAAAATACAAATGCAAATGCACATGGGAACAAAGATCATACTTTTTGGAGAAATTGAGCTGACCCTAAACTCCTAACCCTAACTGTATGTACGTGTTCCTGGGAGTTTTCTCTCTCTGTGATAATGTCATAATATTTTGTAGCTTAAACCATTTGAAAAGAGACACATTTGTAGGAAGAAAACAGAAACCTCTGTTTACAACCACATCTAGCGGCTACCGAAGGGTTGGAACTCCCATCTCAAATTACTCAATTACCCAACCAGGAAATGGCGCAGTGATTTCTGCATTAAACCTTTTTTTTTTTTTTTAAGTGATACGAATTGAACATGTAGTCCTTAACAAGACCTTAAATGTTTTTACAAATAACATGTTCTTTACTCAAAGCATTAGGGGTCATATTAGTGTGTAGCCCAAACTGTTCAGATGCTACAGACAGAAGTTGGCAGATTGGCTGTACCGACTTCAGACAAGTCCCAAGACACTTGCGGGGGTTGTAGAGCGAAACGGGGAACGCCATCGTGTTCGAGAGAGTCATCTTTCTGTAAAGGGGCCATTAAAGTTTGAGGTCATAACCGTTCGGACGCTACAGACTATTTTGTGAGAAGACTGATTTTCGCCATGTCTCATGGTCTGACAAATACCGCTCTCGCTCTGTCACCTTTCACCTCAGATGAGGAAGTGTTGCATAGGTGGATGTGGTGGATTGAAACGAAATCAATGCAAAGAAACAGATCTAGCTTAAATTGATTAGTTTTCTTTAAAAAATAAATAAATATATTTCCGCAGGGGCGTGGACATTGATCTTAGGGGGTATTAAGTCAAGTTTAGGCGAAGGAAATGATCGGGCCCACACAACCTGAAAATAGTATCACCCTGAAATACCATATTGATATTTGATAACAATAGTTATTCAAAAGTGGTATAATTTGGGTTTGATACAAATCAAACATGCACATACTTGAGAGATTATCATTTATTTTTATTTTTTTCACCTTTTATTTAACCAGGTAAACTAGTTGAGAACAAGTTCCCATTTTACAACTGCGACCTGGCCAAGATAAAGCAAAGCATGAGTAAACTTAAGTTGATTGATAAAAGGTGTGGTTTAACACATGCAGTGTGAGATTACGTTTTGCAACAGCAGTAAGTAAATATGATTTATATAAGCCTGTCACTGAGTAGACAAATTAGAATGTAGACGCAACAAACTCCTCCCCTAACATTCTTCCAGGCAAGTCCCATGTGACGTAAAAGGCTTTTAAAAACTGGAGACACTCACTCCCATCAAAACACTGAAAGTATTACCTACGAGTCAAGAGAGAGAACGTGGACTCTTCTTCAACTCTTTTCTGAGAGTTGTAATTTGGGAAGTTTTGGTCATCATGCGTTGCGAAATGAGCTACACTCTTCCCTACTCGCCAGGATCCTCACCCACAAATTCAGGACGTGTGGTTCGTTACAGAGCACGATGCAGGTAATAGTGTTGAGTATTTGGAGGCTATTCCCTCATCATTGTGTAGTTGTCTTTACTGTCGTATTTAGACGCATCATCTATGCAGGATTTTTTTTTTATAAACTTGCTTGTGCTCTTGCTCTATATATTGTCAGTTAGAATGACATAGTTGCGAGTGCACCCTGGATAATAGTTGCTGTATCTGCTTGTTGGTACCTCTTATCTTCACGGCGTTGTTAGCAATTGTATGAAGTTTGAGAGCTGCAGTGATTTAAGTGCTTTGGCGTCTTTGTAGCATTTAGTAGCTTCAATGTGGTGTTTTGACTGGGCAGCTGTGATTGTCTCTCTGCACGTGCTCTCGTCGCCTTGTTGAGCTGCAGTCGGTCATGTAGGCTACATAGCCTTAAGGGTACAGTGCTCCTCCTCTGCACGTCGTCTTGTTGAGCTGCAGTCGGTCATGTAGGCTACATAGCCTTAGGGGTACAGTGCTCCCTCTCTGCACGTCCTCTCGTCACCTTGCTGAGCTGCAGCGAGTCACGTAGTCTACGTAGCCGTGGGGATTCAATCGTCGTAGACCATTGATCGATTACTTGTTTACATTAAATTGAGGAGCCAAAGACATGCATGACGTAATCAGGACCTAATTTGAAAATTATCTTGTCAACCGTTTGGTGAATTGTTAGTTAAATTGCGCGCCAGCATAATTTTAGGCAACATTTGAATTATGATATGCCGACACACTCTCACTCAACCTCTCTCACACACATGTGTATCACATGTAGACAGTTATCCTATGCCGACGGTGCGCTAGAAGTCCTAAGTGTAAAGGGACATTTAATACATATGAACACAGATCAGCAAATTAATGTTCTGTCTCCTGTTCATGTTTTGAAGTATAGCGAGGAAACCTAAAACTTTCACTGTTATTTGGAGCAGAATAGCATGGATCGTGTAGTTTCACCTCACATGCATATGGAGGAAAAATACAATGAATTTTATTCCGCAGGATCAGTAAAAGATTTAAAATACACAATTACAGACCTGGACGATATATTGTCTTGCCAGTGCACCTTCTAGCGGCGTGTAGCGCGAAAGCGCCTTTGTTCAGATGGGGCGGTGTAGTCAGTGGACGACAGGCATCGACCGGGCGTTGCTCAAAGGATCAGAAACGCAACATTTTGGGGGGTTAAATAGAGATTTGTGAGATTATTTAACGTGTCTACGAGACGTTGGCCACTGAACGACGTGAGTATAATGCATTTTCTACAAGGGTAATACGCAAAACGGAGCAAGGGAGGAGAAGTGGTGGTAACCGCCATAAAAGGGCACACAGTATGCTGTGTGTCGCCTAGACAACAAAACATTGCGAAAACAAATACTATCCTCAAATCAATGTCGAGACAAAAGCATGTCAAAACAACATGATATTTATATACATCTGACATAATTATTTGGATGATGGTGTTTAAAAAACGTTGTTTTTTTTCACGTCACACGGTGTTGTGACCAATGCGCAGTTTTTACACGTGCATCAACATGAAATGCACCTTTTGTGAGCTATGCATTATAAACGTAAATAATGTTTTCAAATAACGGGACCAGTTCTGTTTTTGTATGGCATGTTATTCTGTCGCTAGAATGCAGCGACCAGTTGCCCACGCATTTTTATATTCTACAGTATAACAAATTTATGCAAATGTGCTTGTTCCCTTATCCTTAGGATATGTTTACACTTGATTAGATATCATATTGTGGTAAATGTGCAGCTGAAATGCATCGTGCGGCTCACTTTGGCCCTGGGCCTATTGGAAGTGCACAGTATCATGAAACGATGACCTTCCACACAATGGAGCGTCATTTTGCATAGCCCTTCCAGCACTGGGTTCTGTGCTATAAACCTAATCTCCCCCCAAAACATTTGTGCTGCTTAAACCCCTTTATGTTCAACGAGCCCAAATCCCAATTGCATGTAGCCTGTTTAAAAAAAAAAAAACAGTATTAAGAGGCAAGGCAGCATTCTTCTACATGCTGGAAAAGCAGAAGATGTCAAATGTGTTAAAAAAAACATGATTGTGCCTAAACTCCTGCATTATGCTGCATGGGGAAACAGAAACATACATTGGAATGTGTAGTAGAGGATTGATGATCCTCTTCAAAGCAATTCGGGGGGGGGGGTTCTCATTCCTTCGGTATGTTGACATTATTTTCTCTCTGACTCTTTCTCCACAGTTCTTCTGGAGCCAGTGTTGTAGCCATCGATAACAAGATCGAGCAAGCGATGGTGAGTGCATCTCTAGTTCTGCACTTTTCTACCCACTAGCTAGGCACTACTAATGTATTGAAAAGTTGATGGCGATGATTTCAGGTCAAAGGGCAGTGGTAAAAGCTTGACATGGTAGTATCTCTGTCTTGCTAGCACTCTGATGTAACCCCTCCCATGATATGGTTGTATCTGTCTTGCTAGCCCGCTGACCCCTCAGATCATATGGTAGTATCTGTCTTGCTAGCCCGCTGACCCCTCACATTGTATGACATGGTAGTATCTGTCTTGCTAGCCCTCTGACCCCTCACATCATATGATATGTATCTCTGTCTTGCTAGCCCGCTGACCCCTCACATTGTATGACATGGTAGTATCTGTCTTGCTAGCCCTCTGACCCCTCACATTGTATGACATGGTAGTATCTGTCTTGCTAGCCCTCTGACCCCTCACATCATATGACATGGTAGTATCTGTCTTGCTAGCCCTCTGACCCCTCACATCATATGACATGGTAGTATCTGTCTTGCTAGCCCTCTGACCCCTCACATCATATGACATGGTAGTATCTCTGTCTTGCTAGCCCTCTGACCCCTCACATCATATGACATGGTAGTATCTCTGTCTTGCTAGCCCTCTGACCGCTACATGGTAGTATCTGTCTTGCTAGCCCTCTGACCCCTCACATCTCTGTAGTGTTATATGCTCCTGAGTTGTTGTACTAACGCTCTCCCCCTCTCTCTTTCTCCTCAGGACCTAGTGAAGAGCCACCTGATGTATGCTGTGAGGGAGGAGGTGGAGGTTCTGAAGGAGCAGATCAAGGAGCTGTATGAGAGGAACTCTCAGCTGGAGCGGGAGAACGCTGTGCTCAAGTCCCTGGCCAACACTGATCAGCTCACCCAGCTGTCATCCACCCAAATCAGCCCGGCCGGCAGCACCTCCCCGCCTCAGCAGCAACCCCCCGCCAATACCAAACCCCACTTGGAGGGTGCAGCCCAGGCTCTCAGCCTGCTCCAGCAGCCCAACGTCACCTCAGCGTGATCACCTGTCTCCGTAAAACGCCTCCCCGAAATACGCGAGGAGGAGTCCCCAAACAACCAACCAACCATAACATAATCAATACTTGATTATGTTTTTTTTGAGAAGCAAAATCGGCCTTTGTTTGCCACCCTTGTCTTTTTGAGTGGCGTTAAGAGCCATGCTTCAGTGTGCTGCTGCTGTCGTCGGGCCTTCCCAGTATTAGACAATCATCATCCTGTGAAAGCATTGTTTTGTCCGGGCGTCCCGTGTTCAGTCGAAGGGGTACTGGCCAGGGGCGAGTACATCGCAGCCTGTGTCCCACGCAGGAGAGGGAGGTGATGGGCTGTAATTGTGGCGGGATAACTGGAGGTGGTCCAAAGGGCCCCAAAATCAACACTGGGCTGTTGGTGGTGAGTGGAAAAGAACGGGGGAATGAGAGGGATAAAGAGACTGAGGTGGGGAAGAGGATTCTCACCCTACCATAAGAGGAATGCGTCTCTCACCGTGAGAAGAGAGAGACTAGTTTTCCCAGAGCCACCACACTTTGACCCAAGTAAAAAAAAAAAAAACATACCTTCATTAGTTCAGTTTTACTGTTTGCATTTATTTATTTTGGGGCTGCTATTTTCATAATGTAAATGAACAATGTAACAGAAATACTTATATTTAAAAATAATAAAAAAAAGAAGAGGAGAAAAAAAAGTTTCTGTTTATGATTATCGGTCAGACATTGTTGGTAGTCTAATGCAACAAGTAGTTCCGTACAGGCAATAGGTTCTTTAAAATGGCAATTTCCTATGGCATAGCACCGCTAACACTAAAAGGCAGTTCATTTAAATGAGATGAAATCCAGGTTGAATGTACATTTTGTAGAGAGTAAAGTATTGAGAGCGTAGAGTGTTTGTACAGGTGAACACCAGTTCTTCAAATATATATATATTCTTCAATGAATTTTTGGTGGTTATATTTTGATGAAGAACACTGTTCATTTCCTTTGCTATAGTTTTGTGGAAAAAAATGTAGAGAAAATTGCCATACATCCCCAACCTTTTTGAAAATTCTATTGCGCATATTTAATTTCTGGGCTGGGGGTAAAAATAAAAAAAAAGCTGTGAAATTGTTCAACTTACTTTGTAACCAAAGACGCAAAGCTGTGTAATTCCTATATTTTTATTATTTTTGAATGCACACTTCTACGTATTTTTACTTTAATTTTTTTTTTTTTTTTTTTTTTACACTTCCTCCTTCACATCAAATATTTTTTGGGGGGATGCTGTTTAGCATGTTCTGCATGATCTATAATCAAACCACTTTCTTACCTCATGTTTTTATCCAACGCTCTTATTGTAACGTATAGTTAGTTATTCAGTCTGAACGATGGGTAATGAGTGAGTGAGTGAGGGAGGGAGAGTCAGAAGCTCACATTAGCAGAAAATGAAGTTTGACCCATCTCTTTGTTCATGTAAACAGTGTTTTTTTTTTTTATATATATTTTTTTTTTTCATATGCAGACAAAGTTTTGTTACGTTTTAATGTATTTGATGAATGCAAACATTTAGATTCTGATTGTAGTTTACCAATCTGTACTTCAATAAAGAAACGTTATAACTTAACGGAAACTTTGTACACATTTCACAACTCCAGCTTGAACCCGGTAAATTCTTGTATGAGCATATTATGGTATGTCCTGTCTGTGTTACATGTATTTTGTGCCTCCTGCACCATCGCCGGTTGTCGGGCGACCTGGTTTATTCTTTGTGGCTTATAATTGTACAATCGGTCATCTTTAGCAGGATGAATTTAGATTTCAACTTCAGTTTATTTGTTTTTTTATTTGAAGGAGATGCTGTGCACATGCCAGGTGTACTGTATGAAAGTGATTTATCACTGAGCCTTGGAGAAAATATCTTAACAATGCCCTTGTAATGTGCTGTTCTGACGGTTTCAGTTTTCAGTAAAAAAAATAAATTACTGTTTTATTAAGAATGTCAATGTCTCGCCCAGTGCATTTAAAAAAAAAAAAAAGTTTCTCTTCCAATGAATGACTAATGATCAGTTTAGATTTAAGCTGGTTGAATAAGACATGTCTGGTCTGCACTCTGTCGAAATATGGTAAAGTTGGCACTAAAATCAGAATAGGAAAGTGCCCAGAAGTGTTGGGAGTGTTGCTGCAGTTCATCCCAAAGGTGTTCGATGGAGTGGAGTTCAGGTCTCTGCAGGCCAGTCAAGTTCTTCAACACCCATCTCGACAAACCATTTCTGCATGGACCTCACTTTGTGCACGGGGTTACTGTCATGATGAAACAGGAAAGTGCCTTCTCCAAACTGTTGCCACCAAGTTGGAAGCACAGAATTGTCTAAAATGTTATTGCACGCTGTAGAATTAAGATTTCCCTTCACTGGAATTAAAGGGCCTAGCCCGAACCATGAAAACGGCCGCAGATCATTATTCCTCCACCAAACTTTACAGTTGGTATTATTCATTCGGGAAGGTAGTGTTCCAGATTAGTTTGTCGGACTACCAGAAAGTGAAGCGTGATTCATCACTAGAGAACGCGTTTTGACTGCTCCCGAGTCGAATGACGGCGAGCTTTACAACTCCCTGGCCGAGGCTTGGTATTGCTCATGGTGATCTTAGGCTTGTGTGCGGCTCCTCGCCCATGGAAACCCATTCCTGAAGCTGACATTGCTTCCAGAGGCAGTTTGAGACTTGGTAGTGAGTATTGCAACTGAGGACAGACTTTGTTTTTTTACGCACTACAGCACTCGGCCGACCGTTCTGTGAGCTTGTATGGCCTACCACTTTGTGGCTGAGCCGTTGTTGATCCAAGACATTTCCACTTCACAAAAACAGCACGTGCAGTTGTCCGCGACAGCTCTAGCAGGGCAGATAATTTGATAAATTGACTTGTTGGAAATGTGGCATCCTATGACAGTGCCACATTGAAAGTGACTGCGTTCTTCAGTAAGGCCATTCTGGTGCCAATGTTAATGGAGATTGCATGGCTATGTGCTCAATGTTATACACCTGTCAGCAACAGGTGTGGCTGAAATAGCCGAATCCACCAATTTGAAGGGGTGTCCACATACCTTTGTTATATACAGTGCCTTGCGAAAGTATTCGGCCCCCTTGAACTTTGCGACCTTTTGCCACATTTCAGGCTTCAAACATAAAGATATAAAACTGTATTTTTTTGTGAAGAATCAACAAGTGGGACACAATCATGAAGTGGAATGACATTAATTGGATATTTCAAACTTTTTTAACAAATCAAAAACTGAAACATTGGGCACTGTATCTGCCCAGAGAGTTACATTGAACATAACATTTTTAGTTTTTTACATTTGTAACTGAATGGGGTGATGAGTTATTGTTATAACAAGCTAGTATTTCCTTAGAATTTCTTAAGAAATTATGTGGTAATGGGTGCCTAACTGTATCATACTTCTAAGATTTCAACACGGTCATTTCCTGGTACCAAATCGTTGCCTACAACGTGTTGCTTGTTTCATTGCATCCCAGAGAAACGAAACTCCACAAAGTAATGACCATTGTACTCTGGGATTTCTAAATATATGCCAGTGAAATGAGGGTAGTAGGAAACCCTGCAGTTCATAGGTCGGCCACTAAGGTTTTCCTGATATAGGAAACATTTCTAATGCACATTGGTATATTTCCGTTGAGTTTTGACTGTAGCTACACGTCCTTCCACTAACCTAGTTTCCATACGTCAGGTGCACGTGTCAAGACCGGTCTCCCTGACTCACCTATGCTGTGGGTGTGTTTACCGTTGATGTCATTGAGCAGACGCTTTCATCCAGACCGACTCGCAGGAGAAGGCATACGCTTTCAGACTTCTTCTTACTGGTCACCCGTTGAAAGTGCCACCTTCTACCAACTGAGCCACATGTGACCCTGTGTTTTTTATGTCGCTGTATATTGTTAACAGCTTTAGGAATCTAATCTTATTTTGTCTGCTAATAGCAGACTGTATTGTACTGCACAGGTACAGTACGTAGAAGCATTGGATGTTATGATAATTACAAACCACACTTATTCTACACAAAACACATAGGCTATATAGGTTAATTGATATGTCACACTGGGACAGATGAGAGGCCGTGTATCCTTAATATAGAATAAAAAATGTATTTCAATTATTTTTACGAAAGTGAGGAAAACCAGGAAAGTTAAACATATTTTTCATCAAGGTAATATCACTTGCACAAAAGTATTGTCTCAGTATTTCATGGACTACACAAAAGTATTGTCTCAGTATTTCATGGACTACTTGATAATATTATATCAATTATCCACATTACTTTACCACATGGACAATGGATAGATAATCTGTGTTCCCTTCCAACAAATGCCAGATTTTATTTTTCAAGGACCCTATCTAGACATTAGCCAATGTACTTCTTGAGGCGTCAGCTGAAGAAATGAATACTCTCGCGGACAATACCGATTAGATTCTACAGAACCATCATCGAGTTCATCCTCACCTCTTCGATCACTGTGTGATTCCGGAATGCATCTGCCCGGACCACGAGACAAACTGCAACGGATTGTCCGTTCTACTTAGAGGGTCATCGGCTGCCTTCTGCCCTCCATGGAGAGTCCCGTACGACTCCATGGCATGGAGGCGTGTCGGAAAGATCATCACCGACCCATTCCACCCCGGACACCCTATCTTCCAAAGACTCCCCTTTGGCAAACGGACCGTTCAGGTCAATCACGACTAAAACCTCCCGTCACCTGAACACCTTCTTCCCCAGCGCCGTGGCCCTCACCAACTGGCCACCTGGTCCACCATGATATTCTCATCCTTGAACTGCATATTACTCTTTGCACACATTCCTATACACCTGACTCTACATATATATACAGTGTCTTCAGAAGGTATTCACACCTATTGATTTATTGCACATTGTGTTGTGTTACAGCCTGAACCAATGCCCCATAATGAGAAAGTAAAAACATGTTTCTAGAAATTTTAGCAAATGTATTGAAAATTAAACACTGACATATGTAATTGACATAAGTATTCACAATCCTGAATCAATACTTTGTAGAAACACCTTTGGCGTCAATTACAGCATTAAGTTGTCTTGGGTACGTCTGTATCAGCTTGGCACATCTGGATTTGGGGATTTTCTAAATTTAATTAGATGGGGAGTGGCGGTGAACAGTAATCTTCAAGTCTTTCCACAGTTTTTCAATGGGATTCAAGTCGTCTGGTCTTTGGCTGGGTCACTCAAAGACTTTCATTATCCTGTTGGAACGTAAAGGTATTTTGCACTCTGAAGCAGGTTGTGATCAAGAATTTGCCTGTATTTGGCTCCATTCATTGTTCCCGCTATCCTTACCAGTCTCCCAGTGCCTGCCGCCGAAAAGCATCCCCATAGCATGATTCTGCCACCACCGTGCTTCACTTAGGGATGGTGTTAGACGGTGATGAGCTGTGCCTGATTTTCTCCAGACATAGTGCTCTGCATTCAGTGCAAAGAGAAACATTTTTGTCTCATCAAACCACAGAATCGTTTGCCTTATGCTAGTCTGGCTGTATATCCTGTTTATAGTCTGGCTGTATATCCTGTTTATAGTCTGGCTGTATATCCTGTTTATAGTCTGGCTGTATATCCTGTTTATAGTCTGGCTGTATATCCTGTTTATAGTCTGGTTGTATATCCTGTTTATAGTCTGGCTGTATATCCTGTTTATAGTCTGGTTGTATATCCTGTTTATAGTCTGGTTGTATATCCTGTTTATAGTCTGGTTGTATATCCTGTTTATAGTCTGGTTGTATATCCTGTTTATAGTCTGGCTGTATATCCTGTTTATAGTCTGGCTGTATATCCTGTTTATAGTCTGGCTGTATATCCTGTTTATAGTCTGGCTGTATATCCTGTTTATAGTCTGGCTGTATATCCTGTTTATAGTCTGGTTGTATATCCTGTTTATAGTCTGGTTGTATATCCTGTTTATAGTCTGGTTGTATATCCTGTTTATAGTCTGGTTGTATATCCTGTTTATAGTCTGGCTGTATATCCTGTTTATAGTCTGGCTATATATCCTGTTTATAGTCTGGTTTTATATCCTGTTTATAGTCTGGTTGTATATCCTGTTTATAGTCTGGTTGTATATCCTGTTTATAGTCTGGTTGTATATCCTGTTTATAGTCTGGCTGTATATCCTGTTTATAGTCTGGTTGTATATCCTGTTTATAGTCTGTCTGTATATCCTGTTTAAAGTCTGTCTGTATATCCTGTTTATAGTCTGGCTGTATATCCTGTTTATAGTCTGGTTGTATATCCTGTTTATAGTCTGGCTGTATATCCTGTTTATAGTCTGGCTGTTTATATATATCTGTTTATAGTCTGGTTGTATATCCTGTTTATTGTGTATATCCTGTTTATAGTCTGGTTGTATATCCATTTCACCCAGTCAAATTCCTGTGCATGCAAATGTATTGGGTGAATAAAGGTGATTGTGATGCCAGTTGATACCATTAGGTACAATATAGTATTATGAAAACAATATGATCGTACAAAAAGTATTTTGACAGCAATAGAGGAAGGAAGTTAGATGCAGTAATTATGGCGGAAAATCTTATATTACAGTACGTGACCGTTCACACTGTCATTGACGTGTCTGTGAATGTTGTGTAAAATCATTGTGTAACTCTTCCAACCCTCAGTAGTCCATAACACCTCAAGACGTGTGGCCTTGAGCACGTCTGAGTGGATGGTCCTGGCACAGTATTCATTCAGTTCCTCAGCGGGAGAGTGCTGATCTAGGATCAGGTACCCTCTGTACATTCATTATGATGTAATATGGCAAAACTGATTCTAGAGCAGCACTCCTACTCTAAGACGCTTTGTGAATACAGGCCCATATGACCAAGGCACACTTTCAGTGGAGAAACCGGCTCGTCAAAGACTTCACTGTTCATTACAGTCTCTCATGCACATACTTGAATAGGCCTGATGTTTGGGTTAAATGTGGAAGACACATTTCGGGTTGAATGCATTCAGTTGTGCAACTGACTTAATGTCCACCCTGTCTCCACAGCAACTACTGTCTCCACAGCAGCTCCTGTCTCCACATAGACCAGTTTATTGAGCGATGACTCCATAGCGCTATCATGTGGGAACTTTGTAAAACATTTGACACAAATCCATGACCTTTTCCCTAGATACAAAAGATAGATGTTGCCACCATGTGAGTATCTTTGTATGTGTTTCTTTATGTGGTCTTTAGAAAGGCACACAGTTTCTCAAAAAGAAACTTACTGAATTAAGTTTATTAAGAATTACTGGAGAAATATGATACATAACACTAATAGCCCTCTCTTATTTCTTGTCGCCAAAGTAGGCAGTGTCAGGTTAATAACCCACTTGGTGGGAATTGTAACATGGCTCACACAGCTACCTCTAAACGAGAAGGCACGTTGACTACTCAGCTCCCTCACACATCTGTGCCATGCGTTCCGATGGCACTTCTTACACCAATGTAGTGATCAGCGTGGTAGGGAGGTGGACCCCGTCAAAGGCCAACACGCTACGCATTGTGCCAGAAGGATTAACGCATTTCGGGGGAATTGTAACGTTGGTCATGTAACCAGGATCGCTATACTACTGGCCAGTAACGAGAGACGCAATGCCCTGTAGGTAAATATGTCAAATCCTCTCATTATGTGTGTGGCTCCTAAACACAATCCTTTGTGTGTGTGCCCATACGCGCGTGTATGTGTGCGAAGTACGCATAGCCACAGTTTATTGAGCAGAGCATGCAACAAGTGATGGGCATTGCAAAATACAGGAGGATATTTTTATGTTTGTTTGTGTGTGTTTCTGTGTGAGAGTGACCCAATTTTGATAAACTCCCATATCTACTGGGTGAAATACCACACAGTGTGCCATTGTAACAGTAAAGTTTAGACCGTCCCCTCGCCCATACCCGGACGCGAACCAGGGACCCTCTGCACACATCAACAACTGACACCCTTGAAGCATCATTACCCATCGCTCCGCAAAAGCCGCGGTCCTTGCAGAGCAAGGGGAACAACTACTTCAAGGTCTCAGAGCAAGTGACGTCACCGATTGAAACGCTATTTAGCGCACACCGCTAACTAAGCTAGCCGTTTCACATCCGTTACACCATCATAGCAGCAAGATTTGTGACCTGTTGCCACAGAAAAGGGCAATCAGAAGAACAAACACCATTGTAAATACAATCTAAATGTATTTTTATTAATTTTCTCCTTTTGTACTTTAACAATTTCACATGCAGTGGCCGTTCTAGCTTGTATAGCTCCCTGGGCTCCCCCTTTCAAAAAGCACCATTCTGCACTAAATGTCATTTTTATTCAGACATTTGGAACAACACAAATAAATAATCATAACATTTAAAACTATATAAATATACACAAAATAAGATAATTCACAAGATGAATATCAAAAAAGAAGTAAAGACAAATAGAAACAAATTGTAGTGTATAAATAGAAATAAAAAGATAATTGAATTAATACACTATTACCCTATTGCAAACAAAACACACACAAATAAAACTAAATTGTACAAATTCTATATGACACAAATACACAAATAGAATAACACACTTATAAAAAAGAGAACCTGATTATTACACTATTGAACTACTGAAACAAGAAACACACAAACTAAATTGCACAACTGCCATCTGAACCCTGACCTTTCTTGCCTTCCTTGATGCAAAGTCATCAATTACATCATCATAAGAAATCTGCCCAGAAGTTGAATGGTTAATGCTGATGACAGCAAGGCCACTAAGGCGTTCCTGTCACATGGTGGGACCTCAGGTAGGATTTGATGAGCCTCAGATTTGAAAAGCTCCTCTCTGCTTCAGCTACGGTCACTGGAAGAGGAAGACTAATTCTGAGAGGAGTCCACAAATACGGATACATTTCCTGAGAGCTCCCTTTCTTCTAGAAATATCAGCAGCTCAAGCAGGGTCATGGTCTTCGATGGCAAGTCAGACAAGTTCTTCAGTTCCTGTGCAAGCTCTCTGCCATCCAAGTCTGAGTGTTCTTCATAGTGCAGTGTCACACTAAGGGCCTCACATTGTTCTCTCCTCATTGGAGAGACTTAGGAAGGTTGACAGCACTCCAAACTTCTCCCCCACATTTTCCAATGAGGAAAATCTTTCCTTCCCCCTGTATAGAGCCTCGTTATTGTTATTCTCATTGGGTTACTTTTTGTTATTACTTTTTTATTTCAGTCTACTTGGTAAATATTGTCTTTGCTCTACTTGAACTGCATTGTTGTTTTGTCAGAAAAGCATTTCGCGGTAAAGTCAACACTTGTTGTATTCGGCGCATGTGACAAATAAAGTTTGATTTGATCTGATCAAATGATTCGAAGGACAAGTGCTGCATTGTGGACCTCAGCCTTTTTTTGTTGAAGAACGGCCTCCTCGCAAATATCCTCGGCTGACGTTTGTGCAGTCATGAAGACCTCTCTCTGTCTTTCTGAGAAGACTGACTGCAACATCCACATGCATCCTGGGAGACGGCATCAGCTTGCTCACATGTTGGATCTGGCTCCAGGTGTCATACCACATCACTGTACAGATGCTGAAGCGGTATGATCCCACCTCCTCTGACAAGGACTGGGCCTCAATCTTCACAGGGCCTTTGATTTGATCCCTCACCTAAGTCAGTGTCTCTCTCACCGTGGCAGCCTGATAACCTCAGTGTCTCTCTCTCCGTGGCTGCCTGATACCTCAGTGTCTCTCTCACCGCTGGCTGCCTGATAACCTCAGTGTCTCTCTCACTGCTGCTGCCTGATACCTCAGTGCCTCTCTCACCGCTGCTGCCTGATACCTCAGTGTCTCTCTCACCGCTGCTGCCTGATACCTCAGTGTCTCTCTCACTGCTGCTGCCTGATACCTCAGTGTCTCTCTCACCGCTGCTGCCTGATACCTCAGTGCCTCTCTCACTGCTGCTGCCTGATACCTCAGTGGCTCTCTCACTGCTGCTGCCTGATATCTCAGTGCCTCTCTCCTGCTGCTGCCTGATACCTCAGTGCCTCTCTCACCGCTGCTGCCTGATACCTCAGTGCCTCTCTCACTGCTGCTGCCTGATACCTCAGTGTCTCTCTCACCGCTGCTGCCTGATACCTCAGTGCCTCTCTCACTGCTGCCTGATACCTCAGTGTCTCTCTCACCGCTGCTGCCTGTCCTCAGTGTCACATCTCACAAAGCTGCCTGATACCTCAGTGTCTCTCTCACTGCTGCTGCCTGATACCTCAGTGCCTCTCACCGCTGAGATACCTCAGTGTCTCTCACCGCTGCTGCCTGATACCTCATGTCTCAATCTCACCTGCTGCCTGATACCTCAGTGTCTCTCTGACAGCTGCTGCCTGATACCTCAGTGTTCTCTCACCGCTGCTGCCTGATACCTCAGTGCCTCAAATCACCGCTGCTGCCTGATTTGTCTTCTCACTGCTGCTGCCTGAAACCTCAGTGTCTCTCTCACCGCTGCTGCCTGATACCTCAGTGTCTCTCTCTCACTGCTGCTGCCTGAAACCTCAGTGTCTCTCTCACATCTGCTGCCTGATAACTCAGTGACAGAGCTGCTGCCTGATACCTCAGTGTCTCTCTCACTGCTGCTGCCTGATACCTCAGTGTCTCTCTCACCAAATGCCTGATACCTCAGTGTCTCTCTCTACCGCTGGTGCCTGATACCTCAGTGTCTCTCTCATCTGCTGCCTGATACCTCAGTGTCTCTCTTTCACCGCTGCTGTCTGATACCTCAGTGTCTCTCTTCACCGCTGCTGCCTGATCAACCTGTGTCTGTCTCTCACCGCTGCTGCCTGATACCTCAGTGTCTCTCTCACCTCTGCTGCCTGATACCTCAGTGTCTCTCTGTCCCGCTGCTGCCTGATTTGTCAGTGCCTCTCTCACCGAGCTGCCTGATACCTCAGTGTCTCTCTCACCTCTGCTGCCTGATACCTCAGTGCCTCTCTCACTGCTGCTGCCTGATACCTCAGTGTCTCTCTCACCGCTGCTGCCTGATACCTCAGTGTCTCTCTCTGACCGCTGCTGCCTGGTACCTCAGTGTCTCTTCCCTGCTGCTGCCTGATACCTCAGTTTTCTCTCCCTGCTGCTGCCTGATACCTCAGTGCCTCTCTCAGCTGCTGCCTGATACCTCAGTGCCTCTCTCACTGCTGCTGCCTGATACCTCAGTGCCTCTCTCACTGCTGCTGCCTGATACCTCAGTGTCTCTCTCACTGCTGCTGCCTGATACCTCAGGGTCTCTCTCACCGCTGCTGCCTGACACCTCAGTGTCTCTCTCACCGCTGCTGCCTGATACCTCAGTGTCTCTCTCAATGCTGCTGCCTGATACCTCAGTGTCTCTCTCACCGCTGCTGCCTGATACCTCAGTGTCTCTCTCACTGCTGCTGCCTGAAACCTCAGTGCCTCTCTCACCGCTGCTGTCTGATACCTCAGTGCCTCTCTCCCTGCTGCTGCCTGATACCTCAGTGTCTCTCTCACTGCTGCTGCCTGATGTTCAGTGCCTCTCTCACTGCTGCTGTCAAATACCTCAGTGCAGAACTCCGTGCTGCTGCCTGATACCTCAGTGTCTCTCTCACCGCTGCTGCCTGATACCTCAGTGTCTCTCTCAGGCTGCTGCCTGATACCTGGTCTCTCTCACTGCTGCTGCCTGATACCTCAGTGTCTCTCTCACCGCTGCTGCCTGATACCTCAGTGTCTCTCTCACTGCTGCTGCCTGATACCTCAGTGTCTCTCTCACCGTGGCAGCCTGATACCTCAGTGTCTCTCACTGCTGCTGTCTGATACCTCAGTGTCTCTCTCACTGCTGCCCTGATACCTCAGTGTCTCTCTCTCAGCATAAATACTGGCCTGATACCTCAGTGTCTCTCTCTCACATCGATGCTGCCTGATACCTCAGTGTCTCTCTCACTGCTGCTGCCTGATACCTCAGTGTCTCTCTCTCACCGCTGCTGCCTGATACCTCAGTGTCTCTCTCACCGCTGCTGCCTGATACCTCAGTGTCTCTCTCACCTCTGCCTGATACCTCAGTGTCAACTCACCGCTGCTGCCTGATACCTCAGTGTCTCTCTCACTGCTGCTGCCTGATACCTCAGTGTCTCTCTCACTGCTGCTGCCTGATACCTCAGTGTCTCTCTCACTGCTGCTGCCTGATACCTCAGTGTCTCTCTCACTGCTGCTGCCTGATACCTCAGTGTCTCTCTCACTGCTGCTGCCTGATACCTCAGCCCTCTCACCTCTGCCTGATACCTCAGTGTCTCTCTCCCTGCTGCTGCCTGATACCTCAGTGTCTCTCTCACTGCTGCTGCCTGATACCTCAGTGTCTCTCTCACCTCTGCCTGATACCTCAGTGTCTCTCTCCCTGCTGCTGCCTGATACCTCAGTGTCTCTCTCACCGCTGCTGCCTGATACCTCAGTGTCTCTCTCACCGCTGCTGCCTGATACCTCAGTGTCTCTCTCACTGCTGCTGCCTGATACCTCAGTGTCTCTCTCACCTCTGCCTGATACCTCAGTGTCTCTCTCACCTCTGCCTGATACCTCAGTGTCTCTCTCCCTGCTGCTGCCTGATACCTCAGTGTCTCTCTCACCGCTGCTGCCTGATACCTCAGTGTCTCTCTCACCTCTGTCTGATACCTCAGTGTCTCTCTCACCTCTGTCTGATACCTCAGTGTCTCTCTCACCGCTGCTGACCTGATACCTCAGTGTCTCTCTCACCGCTGCTGCCTGATACCTCAGTGTCTCTCTCACCTCTGCCTGATACCTCAGTGTCTCTCTAATACCTCAGTGTCTCTCTCACCGCTGCTGCCTGATGTCAGTGTCTCTCTCACCGCTGCTGCCTGATACCTCAGTGCCTCTCTCACCGCTGCTGCCTGATACCTCAGTGTCTCTCTCACCGCTGCTGCCTGATACCTCAGTGTCTCTCTCACCGCTGCTGCCTGATACCTCAGTGTCTCTCTCACCTCTGCTGCCTGATACCTCAGTGTCTCTCTCACCGCTGCTGCCTGATTCAGTGTCTCTCTCACCGCTGCTGCCTGATACCTCAGTGTCTCTCTCACCTCTGCTGCCTGATACCTCAGTGCCTCTCTCACCGCTGCTGCCTGATACCTCAGTGTCTCTCTCACTGCTGCTGCCTGATACCTCAGTGTCTCTCTCTCCCTGCTGCCTGATACCTCAGTGTCTCTCTCACCGCTGCTGCCTGATACCTCAGTGTCTCTCTCACCGCTGCCTGATACCTCAGTGTCTCTCTCACCGCTGCCTGATACCTCAGTGTCTCTTTCTCACCTCTGTCTGATACCTCAGTGTCTCTCTCACCGCTGCTGCCTGATACCTCAGTGCCTCTCTCACTGCTGCTGCCTGATACCTCAGTGCCTCTCTCACCTCTGCAGCCTGATACCTCAGTGTCTCTCTCACCGCTGCTGCCTGATACCTCAGTGTCTCTCTCACTGCTGCCTGATACCTCAGTGTCTCTCTCCCTGCTGCCTGATACCTCAGTGTCTCTCTCACCTCTGTCTGATAACTCAGTGTCTCTCTCACCGCTGCTGCCTGATACCTCAGTGCCTCTCTCACTGCTGCTGCCTGATACCTCAGTGCCTCTTGAGTTGCTGCCTGATACCTCAGTGCCTCTCTCACCGCTGCTGCCTGATGCCTCAGTGTCTCTCTCACCTCTGTCTGATACCTCAGTGTCTCTCTCACCGCTGCTGCCTGATACCTCAGTGTCTCTCTCACCGCTGCTACCTGATACCTCAGTGTCTCTCTCACCGCTGCTGCCTGATACCTCAGTGTCTCTCTCACCGCTGCTGCCTGATACCTCAGTGTCTCTCTCACCGCTGCTGCCTGATACCTCAGTGTCTCTCTCACCGCTGCTGCCTGATACCTCAGTGTCTCTCACCGCTGCTGCCTGATACCTCAGTGTCTCTCTCACCGCTGCTGCCTGATACCTCAGTGTCTCTCTCACCGCTGCTGCCTGATACCTCAGTGTCTCTCTCACCGCTGCTGCCTGATACCTCAGTGTCTTTAGTGCCTCTCTCACTGCTGCCTGATACCTCGTGGCTCAACACTCTTAACTTTACTCTCCCACCTTCCACATCTCCAAAGTGATGTCCACATGTTTTTCAAGATGGCCCGTCGCTGTGTGCAGGCTGAGAACAAGGTGTACAGTTTGTGTAACATGCCAATCTAACCTGTGGCATCGACATACCTTTCAGCAGCAGCAGCCACAACCAGGTTCAATGTGTGAGCCCCACATGGCACAAATAGAGCTCTTGGATTTGTTTCCAGGAGTCTGGCTTGGACACCTTTGTTTTTGCCTCTCATGTTGGCCCCATTATCATAAAACTGTCCTCTGCAGTCCTCAAAAAGGAATGTTTAATTCCTCTAATCTTTGAGAATCAGGGATACCAAATGTTGGTCCGTGGACTCCTCTGCCTACAAAAAACCCAATAGAATGTTCCTTTATGTGGGGCTCCTCCTTCAGTGACACAGTTCTAATCACGACGGACAACTGTTCAGTGTGGCTGACATCTGAGGTGCAATCTAGAATGACAGAGAAGCATTTAGCCAGCTTGATGTCTCTCACCATTATTGTAATGACCTGGCTGCTCAACAAATCAATGAGTTCATTCTGTATTTGGTGGCCAAGGTAGCTGATGGTGTGACTCCAGGTCCCTTTTTAACACGGTTAAGGTGCTATTTCATGACTGGATCAACCTGTGCTGTCAGTTCAACCTCTTTGAGGAAATTCCCATTTGATGGAGAGTACAGCGTTTCTGTGTGTCCCCTTAGTGCCAGATTTGTAATGGCCAGAGACTGCACAATAGCAGTCAGACGTGTCAACACCTCTCTCCATCTTATCCTCTCAGCCTGCATAAGTGCCATCTCATGCTGATCAATTGTTTCCACTTTTTTGATCTGCATTGCCAGTTCTTTCCATGTTTTCATGCAGTTTTGGTGTTCTGGACTGCTGTCGTGTGAAGTCAGCAAAGAACTTGCCTGTGTCACAATCGTTGGCAACACACTCGGATCAACGTGCAGCGTGATCTCAAATCAAATCAAATTTATTTATATAGCCCTTCGTACATCAGCTGATATCTCAAAGTGCTGTACAGAAACCCAGCCTAAAACCCCAAACAGCAAGCAATGCAGGTGTAGAAGCACGGTGGTTAGGAAAAACTCCCTAGAAAGGCCAAAACCTAGGAAGAAACCTAGAGAGGAACCAGGCTATGTGGGGTGGCCAGTCCTCTTCTGGCTGTGCCGGGTAGAGATTATAACAGAACATGGCCAAGATGTTCAAATGTTCATAAATGACCAGCATGGACGATTAATAATAAGGCAGAACAGTTAGTTGAAACTGGAGCAGCAGCACGGCCAGGTGGACTGGGGACAGCAAGGAGTCATCATGTCAGGTAGTCCTGGGGCATGGTCCTAGGGCTCAGGCCCTCTGAGAGAGAGAGGAGAGAATTAGAGAACGCACACTTAGATTCACACAGGACACCGTGGACAGGAGAAGTACTCCAGATATAACAAACTGACCCCAGCCCCCGACACATAAACTACTGCAGCATAAATACTGGAGGCTGAGACAGGAGGGTCAGGAGACACTGTGGCCCCATCCGAGGACACCCCCGGACAGGGCCAAACAGGAAGGATATAACCCCACCCACTTTGCCAAAGCACAGCCCCCACACCACTAGAGGGATATCTTCAACCACCAACTACCATCCTGAGACAAAGCTGAGTATAGCCCGGATCTCCGCCATGGCACAACCCAAGGGGGGGCGCCATCCCAGACAGGATGACCACATCAGTGAATCAACCCACTCAGGTGACGCACCCCTTCCAGGGACGGCATGAGAGAGCCCCAGTAAGCCAGTGACTCAGCCCCTGTAATAGGGTTAGAGGCAGAGAATCCCAGTGGAAAGAGGGGAACCGGCCAGGCAGAGACAGCAAGGGTGGTTCTTGCTCCAGAGCCTTTCCGTTCATTCCCACTCCTGGGCCAGACTACACTCAATCATATGACCCACTGAAGAGATGAGTCTTCAGTAAAGACTTAAAGGTTGAGACCGAGTTTGCGTCTCTGACATGGTTAGGCAGACCAAATGGAGCTCTATAGGAGAAAGCCCTGCCTCCAGCTGTTTGCTTAGAAATTCTAGGGACAATTAGGAGGCCTGGTCTTGTGACCGTAGCGTACGTGTAGGTATGTACGGCAGGACCAAATCAGAGAGATAGGGGAGCAAGCCCATGTAATGCTTTGTAGGTTAGCAGTAAAACCTTGAAATCAGCCCTTGCTTTGACAGGAAGCCAGTGTAGGAGGCTAGCACTGGAGTAATATGATCAAATTTTTTGGTTCTAGTCAGGATTCTAGCAGCTGTATTTAGCACTAACTGAAGTTTATTTAGTGCTTTATCCGGGTAGCAAAGTAGAGCATTGCAGTAGTCTAACCTAGAAGTGACAAAAGCATGGATTCATTTTTCTGCATCATTTTTGGACAGAAAGTTTCTGATTTTTGCAATGTTACGTAGATGGAAAAAAGCTGTCCTTGAAATGGTCTTGATATGTTCTTCAAAAGAGAGATCAGGGTCCAGAGTAACGCCGAGGTCCTTCACAGTTTTATTTGAGACGACTGTACAACCATTAAGATTAATTGTCAGATTCAACAGAAGATCTCTTTGTTTCTTGGGACCTAGAACAAGCATCTCTATTTTGTCCGAGTTTAAAAGTAGAAAGTTTGCAACCATCCACTTCCTTATGTCTGAAACACATGCTTCTAGCAAGGGCAATTTTGGGGCTTCACCATGTTTCATTGAAATGTACAGCTGTGTGTCATCCGCATAGCAGTGAAAGTTAACATTATGTTTTCAATAACATCCCCAAGAGGTAAAATATATAGTGAAAACAATAGTGGTCCTAAAACGGAACCTTGAGGAACACCGGGTTTACAGTTGATTTGTCAGAGGACAAACCATTCACAGAGACAAACTGATATCTTTCCGACAGATAAGATCTAAACCAAGCCAGAACTTGTCCGTGTAGACCAATTTGGGTTTCCAATCTCTCCAAAAGAATGTGGTGATCTATGGTATCAAAAGCAGCACTAAGGTCTAGGAGACACGAGGACAGATGCAGAGCCTCGGTCCGATGCCATTAAAATGTCATTTATCACCTTCACAAGTGCCGTCTCAGTGCTATGATGGGGTCTAAAACCAGACTGAAGCATTTCGTATATACATTGTTTGTCTTCAGGAAGGCAGTGAGTTGCTGCGTCAGCCTTTTCTAAGATTTTTGAGAGGAATGGAAGATTCGATATAGGCCGATAGTTTTTTATATTTTCTGGGTCAAGGTTTGGCTTTTTCAAGAGAGGCTTTATTTCTGCCACTTTTAGTGAGTTTGGTACACATCCGGTGGATAGAGAGACGTTTATTATGTTCAACATAGGAGGGCCAAGCACAGGAAGCAGCTCTTTCAGTAGTTTAGCTGAGTTCCACATCTTTTATTAGAAATAAGTGAACCACACAACAAAACAGTAAAGACTAAACGAAACCGTGACAACAATGGCGTGCTAACACATAAACAATATCCCACAAAACACAGGTGGAAAAAAGCTACCTAAATATGATTAGAGACAACGATTACCAGCTGCCTCTAATTGGGAATTATACAAAATCACCAACATAGAAAAACAAAACTAGAAACCCACATAGAAAATATAAACTAGACTAACCCCCAGTCACGCCCTGACCTACTCTACCATAGAAAATAAGGGCTCTCTATGGTCAGGACGTGACAGCATGTTTCCAGTCTGTCAGTCCTGAGTTTGTTAAATAAATGTTCTTCTTAGAAAAAAGTTAGCAACAGAAGCAGAAGAGGCTGTTGTTTCTTTCAGAATACATCAACCAACTCCGAGGGATTTTTTTCACCACTCACTAAGGTCTTCCTGAAATACTGGTGGTGGCATCTTCTTCCATCACTCTCATTCCTCATTCCATGGAAAACAAAGTTACGTGGTACCTCTCTTGGTCCTCTGCAAACTAGTTGTGTCCTCATTCTGTCAGTCAGAACTGAAGGCCAGCAGCAGGGTCTGTAGACAGGGTTCATCCTCAGTCAGTAGGGTCTATAGACAGGGTTCATCCTCAGTCAGTAGGGTCTATAGACAGGGTCTGTAGACAGGGTTCATCCTCAGTCAGTAGGGTCTATAGACAGGGGTTCATCCTCAGTCAGTAGGGTCTGTAGACAGTGGTTCATCCTCAGTCAGCAGGGTCTGTAGACAGTGGTTCATCCTCAGTCAGTAGGGTCTGTAGACAGTGGTTCATCCTCAGTCAGTAGGGTCTGTAGACAGTGGTTCATCCTCAGTCAGCAGGGTCTGTAGACAGGGGTTCATCCTCAGTCAGTAGGGTCTGTAGACAGGGGTTCATCCTCAGTCAGTAGGGTCTGTAGACAGTGGTTCATCCTCAGTCAGCAGGGTCTGTAGACAGTGGTTCATCCTCAGTCAGCAGGGTCTGTAGACAGTGGTTCATCCTCAGTCAGCAGGGTCTGTAGACAGTGGTTCATCCTCAGTCAGTAGGGTCTGTAGACAGGGGTTCATCCTCAGTCAGTAGGGTCTGTAGACAGGGGTTCATCCTCAGTCAGTAATGTCTGTAGACAGGGGTTCATCCTCAGTCAGTAGGGTCTGTAGACAGTGGTTCATCCTCAGTCAGTAATGTCTGTAGACAGGGTTCATCCTCAGTCAGTAGGGTCTGTAGACAGTGGTTCATCCTCAGTCAGTAGGGTCTGTAGACAGGGGTTCATCCTCAGCAACAGGATCTGTAGACAGGGTCTGTAGACAGGGGTTCATCCTCAGTCAGCAGGGTCTGTAGACAGTGGTTCATCCTCAGTCAGCAGGGTCTGTAGACAGGGTCTGTAGACAGGGTTCATCCTCAGTCAGTAGGGTCTGTAGACAGGGGTTCATCCTCAGCAACAGGGTCTGTAGACAGGGTTCATCCTCAGCAACAGGATCTGTAGACAGGGTCTGTAGACAGGGGTTCATCCTCAGCAACAGGGTCTGTAGACAGGGTTCATCTTCAGTCAGCAGGGTTTGGTGGGGATGATGCTACAGGCATTTCTAATGGAGAGCACATGGGCATTAGTTTACACATGTTATTCACATGTTATTCACAGTGGTGGAACATCCCACATACAAACCCAGTAATCATAAAACCATCATTGTTACCTACAATATGGAAACTTAAAACTTTGCAAAAGGAAATGATTTATTTTGTTTATGTTATGCAGGGATGCACACATAAACACACGTGCGTGTTTCCCCACCCCACACACACACCACACATAAACACACGTGCGTGTGCGCACAAACACACCTGAAGAATCCTGCTGGGGAGAAGTGGAAGCAAATGGGTCTTCATCCTCATCCTCATCCTCAGGCTCAGACAACATTTCTGATGAGGCCTGTGTAGCTGAGGAGGTAGATGGCTACTCATCGTGAGGCTCTGAGATCATTTCTGGACAAGCCTGTGTAGCTGAAGAGGTAGATGGCTCCTCATCCTGGCCAATGCCAGGGGTGCTCCAAAATATTTCAGAAGTGCCCCTGAATTTGAAATTTGTTCCACAATTAAATATACATGTCATTATGCACAATTTAGCAAACTTTCAGAATAGGAACCAAATGAACCATACAACCTCCTTGGCTAATTCTAGGCATAAGACACCCCTTTAAGACTCAATATATCACAAAAGGTAAGAAATAACAGCATAATATAGACTTCTTTTAAGTTAGCCTATAGCATTGGAAATTCCCCTTACTGGGCTCAGGACCTAGTCAATACAACCACAGAAAACCTTTATGATGTCACCTCAATGACAGTTAACCAAATCAATAATGTGCTCGTTAGGTTGTAATCGTTTTGCTGCAGGCTACACACATTATCATGATGAAACTATGTGAAATTATAACCAATTTTATGTAAGCTAGTTGTTGAATATTGTCACCCTATGTGTAATAGCAACATAGTAACAAACACAAGTGTTATACTAGCCTATTTCATTACAAGGATAATATTATACTCACAAAGAGATGACGTAGCTGCACATCTTTATCTTTTGCCTCCTCTTCTATTTTTTCCTAAACTGGCGACCTGATGGCTTAGACCTTTTCTTATATTATTCTGAACGATTTCGCACAAACCAGAAAAAAATGCTAACAATATATCTGTGAAACTATATATGCACAGTATTATGAATTAATTGTGGCTTATTTGGTAGCATTTCGTAGTGTGGCTGATTTTACTAATTGCATTAGTACTGTACAAAGTTAGAGATGCGCTATTTGATAGATTCCCCGCCCTCCCTACCTCGGGCTTCCAGTGGGGAGACCCGAGGTCAACCTACCCCTGTCCCCCTCCCCATCTCGTACTTCTGAGTGGGAGACCTTCCCAGGCAGTAGCCTGCCTAGCTCACAAACTAGAATCAGGGCGCCTAACCGAAAAAGGTTCATTGTCCCACGGTGACATGATATCATTGACGTGACATGCAAATTAGCGATAGAAAACCGATCGCGCAAATGTCGCCATTCCCCCCAAAATTGTGCGGGAGCCGGTGCCGCCCCCAGGCAAGATTAAGCACTGGCCACACCTAAATCTGCCACTGTGCATATCCTTACAACACTGTATATAGACATAATATGACATTTGAAATGTCTTTATTCTTTGGAACTTCTGTGAGTGTAATGAGTAATGTTTACAGTTAATTTTTGTTGTTTATTTTTCTTTTGTTTATTATCTACTTCACTTGCTTTGGCAATGTTAACATATATTTTCCCATGCCCTTAAATTGAATTGAATTGAGAGGGAGAAAGTGAGAAAGAGAGAGAACCCTTCAGCACCAGCTGATGGCAGCATTGTCAAGATATTAGCAGGCTTTGTATGAAATGTAGGTTTCTAGGTTTCTAGCACAGACAGTGTGTATAGACAGTATATATATATATACACACATACATACACACATACATACATACATACATACACACACACACACACACACATACATACACACACACATACATACATACATATATACATACATACATACATATATATATACACACACAGTGGGACAGAAATCTTGCTTGTTTGTAGTTGACCAAATACTTATTTTCCACCATAATTTGAAAATAAATTCATAAAAAATCTTACAATGTGATTTTCTGGATTTTTTTTTCATTTTGTCTGTCATAGTTGAAGTGTACCTATGATGAAAATTACAGGCCTCTCTCATCTTTTTAAGTGGGAGAACTTGCACAATTGGTGGCTGACTAAATATTATTTTGCCCTACTGTATATATATATGTATATATACACACACACACACACACACACACACACACACACACACACACACATATATATATATATGTATATATACACACACACACACACACTCCTTTGAACTCCTTCAAAACTGTTGGAAAAGCATTCCTCTAGAAGCTGGTTGAGAGAATATGTGTCCAAATGTCCAACATTGACTGGTACTGTGTATACATACTGTCTGTGCTAGACATATATACATATATATATATATATATATATATATATATATATATATATATATAGCCATTCCCCCCATATATATATATGGTACTGGTACTGTGTGTATATATATATATATATATATACACACAGTACCAGTCAAAGGTTTGGACACATATTCTCTCAACCAGCTTCTAGAGGAATGCTTTTCCAACAGTTTTGAAGGAGTTCAAAGGAGTGCTCAGCATATGTGGGATATGCTGAGCACTTTTTGGTTGCTTTTCCTTCACTCTTTAAAAAAAATCTTTATTTAACTAGGCAAGTCAGTTAAGAACAAATTCTTATTTACAATGACGGCCTACCCCCACGGCCAAACCCCCCAGGCAAACTCTCAATTGCACGCTGCGCTATGGGAATCCCTATCACGGCTGGTTGTGACACAGCCTGGGAACGAATTGGGTTGAGGTATGCCTTGAATTCTAAATAAATCACTGACAATGTCACCAGCAAAGCACCCCCACACATCACACCTCCTCCTCCATGCTTCACAGTGGGAACCACACATGCAGAGATCATCCGTTCACCTACTCTGCGTCTCACAAAGACACGGCGGTTGGATCCAAAAATCTCACATTTGGACTCATCAGACCAAAGGACAGATTTCCACCAGTCTAATGTCCATTGCTCGTGTTTCTTGGCCCAAGCAAGTCTCTTCTTCTTATTGGTGTCCTTTGGTAGTGGTCTCTCTGTAGCAATTTGATCATTAAGGCCAGATTCACACAGTCTCCTTTGAACAGTTGATGTTGAGTTGTGTCTGTTACTTGAACTCTGTAGAATATATTTGGGCTGCAATCTGAGGTCCAGTTAACTCTAATGAACTTATCCTCTGCAGCAGAGGTAACTCTGGCTCTTCCTTTCCTGTGGCGGTCCTCATGAGAGCCAGTTTCATCATAGCGCTTGATGGTTTTGCGCTTGACTGCACTTGAAGAAACTTTCCTGAAAGTTCCTGAAATTTCCGCATTGACTGACCTTCATGTCTTAAAGTAATGATGGACTGTCGCTTCTCTTTGCTTATTTGAGCTGTTCTTGCCATAATATGGGCTTTGTCTTTGACCAAATAAGGCTATTTTCTGTATACCACCCATACCTTGTCACAACACAACTGATTGGCTCAAATGCATTAAGAAGGAAGTACACAAATTCACTTTTAATAAGGCACACCTGTTAATTGAAATGCATTCCAGGTGACTACCTCATGAAGCTGGTTGAGAGAATGTCACGAGTGTGCAGATCTGTCAAGGCAAAAGGTGGCTACTTTGAAGAATCTCAAATCTATTTGGACTTGTTTAACACTTTTTGGTTACTGCATGATTCCATATGTGTTATTTCACAGTTTTGATGTCTTTACTATTATTCCAAAATGTAGAAAATAGTAAAAATAAAGGAAAACCCTTGAATGAGTTGGTGTGTCCGCTTTTGACTGATACTATATATATATATACACCTGGTGGTGGTGAAGGGTTCTCTCTCTTTCTCGCTCTCTCCCTCTCTCACTCTATCACACTTCACTTTAAAAAAACGTGACGTTCAGGGCTGTCATTAATTCATCCCCCACTAGCTACAAATAATAATGTGAAACTTGACATTTAATGTCCCAGACTTGATTCAACAGAGAATAGAGGATACTTGAGTAAGGTAGAAAATATACAGGCATGTTCATTAGAATAACTCACAGATCAGATCAGTATGAGGCTAGTTTGCATTAAATAGCTCCAGCAAAAAATAAATGTCAATATTATCACGGACAAATCAACCTGTGTCAAAGAGTTTGAGTTGGAGCCTGAGAAACATCAACCCCGCCCACTGAAGTCATGTGGTTGTGTGTTTCTGTTCAGGCCTGTCCTGCTGTTTCGACGTGTGATTTTGACACTGACAGCGCTTATGTTGGACTACAGTCACACTCCTAGTCAAAAGTGAATGCGACGAGCTAATTTTAAGCCACCGACTGACTGTAAGCGGCCGGTGACTTGTGCATACTGGAAGGGGACTTGGGGGGAAGCTGATACCGTATTCAGTTTTCCCCCTGCTCCGAGGAAATGGAGATTACTTCGGAGGAAAAAGCCGAGGAACGCAGGTGAGGGACTGGGTCGGGACTCGGCTAACCAAGCTAGCATGTTGATGCTTGTTAGCTAAAGTTTTCTTAGTCGACCAGCTCGTTGACTACATTTTGGATGTTTACGAATACAAAAACATCTGAAATATATATCTTTTTAATGTTTTCCTCAGTTCAGTACCATGTCACATCCAATAATATCTCATATTTGTTAGCTAAACTAGCATTCGCTAGATGACGCTAAACTAACTAGCTAGCTAGCTAGCTAACGTTAGTTAAATAGTTACTTAACCTGCAAACTCTGGAAGGAACCAATGTTTTTGTCATGGCAAAATGGATGCGTCCCCAAGGGGTAGCTCTTTTATAGAATTAACATTGCCGGGGTTAATGAATCATTGTTTGTGTTTGCAGGACAGGCGCCTAACTAGCTGAGGTCAGCCTTTGCTATTTGATTGACTTTAGTCTCCAGTGTTATCTATGTATGACGCAAGGATTTGCATGCAATAAATTATCAGTTTATGTAATTTGGCAGCTAACTAACACCACATTTGTACAGTGTTCTAAGGCCAGGGTGTTAGCAACAAGCCACCTCTGTTTGCTAAGTTTTGGGAAGAGGCTCAGTCCTGAGGAAATACACTATAGCGACAACAGTTTTATCCATGTTGTATTAACTGCCAGTCAAAGCAATCCTTTTCGTGCTTTTCACAATAGACATACCTTATTGTATGTGATGTACCGTGCTACACTATATTTATAAAAGTATGTGGACACCCCTTCAAATAAGTAGATTAGGCTATTTCAGCCAAAGCTGTTGCCGACAGCTGTAAAGAAATAAAAAAATCAAGCACACCGCCGCGCAATCTCCATAGACAAACATTGGCAGTAACATTGGCAGTAGAATGGCCTTGCTGAAGAGCTTAGTTATTTTTATTTTATTTTTATTTTACCTTTATTTTACTAGGCAAGTCAGTTAAGAACAAATTCTTATTTTCAATGATGGCCTAGGAACGGTGGGTTAACTGCCTGTTCAGGGGCAGAACGACAGATTTGTACCTCGTCAGCTCGGGGTTTGAACTTGTAACCTTCCGGTAGCTAATCCAATACTCTATCCACTAGGCTACCCTGCCGCCCCAACGTGGCATCGTCATGACACCTTTCCAACAAGTCAGTTCGTCAAATTTCTGCCCTGCTAGAGCACTTGCTACTGATTTCCAAACGGCCTCTGGAAGCAATGTCAGCACTAACAGAACTGTTAGTTGGGAGCTTCATGAAATAGGTTTCCATGGCAGAGCAGCCACACACAAGCATGAGATCACCATGCACAGCGTCGACTGGAGTGGTGTAAAGCTCACCGCCATTTGACTCCGGAGCAATGGACACGCATTCTCTGGAGTGATGAATCACACTTCACCATCTGGCAGTCGGACGGACGAATCTGGGTTTGGCAAATGGCAGGAAAACGCTACCTGCCCAAATTAATAATGCCAACTGTAAAGTTTGGTGGAGGAGGAATAATGGTCTGGGGCTGTTTTTATGGTTTGGGATAGACACCTTAGTTCCAGTGAAGGGAAAACTTAATGCTACAGCATAAAATGACATTCTAGATGTTTCTGTGCTTCCAACTTTGTGGGAACAGTTTGGGGAAGGCCCTTTCCTATTTCAGCCCCAGTGCATAAAGTGAGGTCCATACAGAAGTGGTTTGTCAAGATCGGTGTGGAAGAACTTGACTGGCCTGCACTGAGACCTGACCTCAACCCCAGCAAACACCTTTGAGATTAATTTGAACGCCGACTCCCTAATCGCCCAACATCAGTGCCCAACCTCACTAATGCTCTTGTGGCTGAATGGAAGCAAGTCTGCGCAGCAATGTTCCAACATCTAGTGGAAAGCCTTCCCATGAGAGTGGAGGCTGTTACAGCAGCAAAGGGAGGGGACCAACTCCATATTAATGCCCGTGATGTTGAAATGAGATGTTCGTCGAGCAGGTGTCCACATACTTTTGGTCATGTAGTGTATTATAAGACAACATGGAAATTGGTGCAAACATTCTCTTTGTGTGTGTATATTAATGCATCAGTGAATTGTGGCTGCACTCAGAGTATGATGCACAAGGTCATTAGTCGTAGACCAGCTCTGACTCAACTGTTTACAATTACAACTAGAGGTCGACCGATTATGATTTTTTAACGCCGATACCGATTTATTGGAGGACACAAACGCCAATACAATTAGTTTGCCTTTAATAAAAACTAAAACTTTTTTTTATATATATTTGTAATAATGACAATTACAACAATACTGAATGAACACTTTTATTTTAACTTAATACATTTCACAAATAAAATCTATTTAGCCTCAAATAAATAATGAAACATGTTCAATTTGGTTTAAATAATGCCAAAACACAGTGTCGGAGAAGAAAGTAAAAGTGCAATATGTGCCATGTAAAAAAAGCTAACGTTTAAGTTCCTTGCACAGAACATGAGAACATATGAAAGCTGGTGTTCAATATTCCCAGTTAAGAAGTTTTAGGTTGTAGTTATTATAGGAATTATGACGCGTCAACGATTTCTCTCTATACCATTTGTATTTCATATACCTTTGGCTATTGGATGTTCTTATAGGCACTTGAGTATTGCCAGCCTCTCAGGAGTTGATAGGCTTGAAGTCATAAACAGCGCTGTGCTTCAAGCATTGATAAGAGCTGCTGGCAAACGTGTTTGAAAGTAAAGTACTATTTGAATGAATGCTTACGAGCCTGCTGCTGCCTACCACCGCTCAGTTAGACTGCTCTATCAAATATCAAATCATAGACTCAATTATAAAATAATAAACACAGAAATACGAGCCTTAGGTCATTAATATGGTCAAATCCGGAAACTATAA
>NC_088242.1:93814875-93842375 GCF_036934945.1 Oncorhynchus masou masou
GGGAGTGTGTGTGTGTGTGGGGGGGGGGGGGTGTGTGTGTGTGGGGGAGTGTGTGTGTGTGTGGGGGGGGGGGGGAGTGTGTGTGTGTGTGTGGTGGGGGGAAAGTGTGTGTGTGTGTGGGGGGGGGGGAGTGTGTGTGGGGGAGTGTGTGTGGGGGGAGAGTGTGTGTGTGGGGGGGTGGGGGGAGTGTGTGTGTGTGTGGGGGGGGAGTGTGTGTGTGTGTGGGGGGAGAGTTTGTGAGAGTGTGTGTGTGGGGGGGGAGTGTTGTTTGTGAGAGTGTGTGTGTGGGGGGGGGAGTTTGTGAGAGTGTGTGTGTGTGGGGGGGAGTTTGTGAGAGTGTGTGTGTGGGGGAGAGTTTGTGAGAGTGTGTGTGTGGGGGGGAGAGTTTGTGAGAGTGTGTGTGTGGGGGGAGAGTGTGTGAGAGTGTGTGTGGGAGAGAGTTTGTGAGAGTGTGTGGGGGGAGAGTGTGTGTGTGTGTGGGGGGAGAGTGTGTGTGTGTGTGGGGGGGAGAGTGTGTGTGTGTGGGGGGTGTGTGTGTGTGGGGGGAGAGTGGTGTGGGGGGGAGTGTGTGTGTGTGTGGGAGAGTGTGTGTGGGGGGGTGTGTGGGTGTGTGTGTGTGGGGGGAGTTTGTGTGTGGGGGAGAGTGGGAGAGTGTGTGTGTGAGTGTGTGGTGGGGGAGTGTGTGTGAGTGTGTGTGGGGGAGAGTGTGTGTGTGTGTGGGGGGGAGAGTGTGTGTGTGTGTGTGTGTGGGGGGGGAGTGTGTGTGTGTGTGTGTGTGGGGGGAGAGTGTGTGTGTGTGTGTGTGTGTGTGTGTGTGTGTGGGGGAGAGTGTGTCTGTGTGTGGGAGTGTGTGAGTGTGTGTCTGTGTGTGGGAGAGTGTGTGTGGGGGGGGGAGAGTGTGTGTGTGGGAGAGTGTGTGTGTGTGTGGGGTGTGTGTGAGTGTGTGTGTGTGTGGGGAGTGTGTGTTTGTGGGAGAGTGTGTGTGTGTGGGAGAGTGTGTGTGTGGGTGTGTGTGGTGTGTGTGGGGGGAGTGTGTGTGTGGGAGTGTGTGTGTGTGGGGGGGGAGTGTGTGGGGGGGGGGGAGTGTGTGTGTGTGGGAGTGTGTGGGAGTGTGTGTGAGTGTGTGTGGGGGGGTGTGTGTGGGGAGAGTGTGTGTGTGTGTGGGGGGAGTGTGTGTGTGTGGAGAGGGAGTGTGTGTGTGTGGGGAGGGGAGTGTGTGTGTGTGTGTGGGGAGGGGAGGGGAGAGTGTGTGTGTGTGTGTGTGGGTGTGTGTGTGGGTGTGTGTGTGTGTGGTGTGGTGAGTGTGTGGGGGGGTGTGTGTGTGGGGGAGAGTGTGTGGAGAGTGTGTGTGTGTGGGGTTTGTGGGGGGGGGAGAGTGTGTGTGTGGGGGGGGAGTGTGTGTGTGTGGGGGGGGAGTGTGTGTGTGTGGGGGGGTGTGGGAGTGTGGGGGGGGAGAGTGTTGTGTGTGTGTGTGATTGGGGGAGAGTGTGTGGGGTGAGAGTGTGGGAGAGTGTGTGTGTGTGGGGGAGAGTGTGTGGGGAGAGTGTGTGGAGAGTGTGTGTGAGTGTGTGTGGGGGGGGGGAGAGTGTGAGTGTGTGTGTGTGGGGGGGAGAGTGTGTGTGTGTGTGTGTGTGTGTGGGGAGAGTGTGAGTGTGTGTGTGTGTGGGGGAGAGTGTGAGTGTGTGTGTGTGTGTGGGGGGAGAGTAGAGTGTGTGTGTGTGTGTGTGGGGGGAGAGTGTGAGTGTGTGTGTGGAGGGAGAGTGTGAGTGTGTGTGTGTGGGGGGGAGGGGAGAGTGTGAGTGTGAGTGTGTGGGGGGAGAGTGTGTGTGTGTGGGGGAGAGTGTGTGTGGGGAGTGGGAGTGTGGGAGTGTGTGTGGGGGAGAGTGTGGGGGAGAGTGAGTGTGTGTGTGTGTTTGTGTTTGTGTGTGGGGGGAGAGTGTGTGTGGGGCGGAGAGTGTGTGTGGGGGGAAAGAGTGTGTGTGTGTGTGTGTGGGGAGAGTGTGTGAGTGTGTGGGGGAGAGTGTGTTGTGTGTGTGGTGTGGGAGTGTGTGTGGGGTGTGGAGAGTGAGGGAGTGTGTGGGGGAGAGTGTGGGGGGAGTGTGTGTGTGGGGGGGGAGAGTGTGGGAGAGTGTGTGTGTGTGTGGGGGGAGAGTGTGTGTGGGGGGGGCAGAGTGGGGGGGGGTGCAGAGTGTGTGTGGGGGGGTGCAGAGAGTGTGGGGGGGGGGGTGCAGAGAGTGTGTGTGTGGGGGGGGGGACAGAGTGCGAGAGAGGCAACTGAAGGTGGGCTTCATCAGTGCATCACACCCATTTTTAAAACATATTCTTAATTGATTGAAACTTAAACGTTTTAATACATATTGCAAGGCATGTTGTTTTACCTTGCTTCAAAGTAGCCTAGCCAAAATCAGAACATATCTGTGAAGGCGTTTATTTTGTATCAACTTTCTTTCATTGTCCAGTAGCCAAAGGCACAATCCGAGTCATATTAGAAAACCATGTTCGTTGTTGTCTGTTATATCTCCCCCTTTTTCTCATTTCTCTGTCACATGAAACAGTTCACATGTGCTGTGCCCTTTTTAACAAGCGTTTTCCCACTCGTTACATTATGGAACCAACATTTGCTTCTGGCCTACTGGCTAAACGTTTTTCTTTTTTATGTCGACTAGGCCTGTCGGTTTTATGAATTTGTGATCTCTTGTCCGCTGTCCCGGAGTCTGTTAGCGGCTGTCCCCGGAGTCTGTTAGCGGCTGTCCCCGGAGTCTGTTAGCGGCTGTCCCCGGAGTCTGTTAGCGGCTGTCCCCGGAGTCTGTTAGCGGCTGTCCCCGGAGTCTGTTAGCGGCTGTCCCGGAGTCTGTTAGCGGCTGTCCCGGAGTCTGTTAGCGGCTGTCCCCGGAGTCTGTTAGCGGCTGTCCCCGGAGTCTGTTAGCGGCTGTCCCCGGAGTCTGTTAGTTTCTTTCTCAACAATCTGACCAATCGAATAGGACCGTGAATTATTATTATTTTTTTTTACTACGGGTGGATTGTAGATTGACAGGCTATTTATTCTGCTGTTCGTTACTCGTCTCGTTGTCTCGTAATTCTGGGAAAATAGTTTGCAGCGCGCCAGGCGGCCCAAACAGTTGCATATACCCTGACTCTACATGCAATGAACGCAAGAGAAGTGACACAATTTCACCTGATTACTATTATTATTATTTTTTAATATATATATATATATATATATATATATATATATATTACAAAAAAAATATTTAAATGTAGTTGTAATCATGACAATTACAACAATACTGAATGAACAATTATTTTAACTGAATATAATACATCAATAAAATCCATTTAGCCTCAAGTCAATAATGAAACATGTTCAATTTGGTTTAAATAATGCAAAAACAAAGGGTTGGAGAAGAAAGTAAAAGTGCAATATGTGCCATGTAAAAATGTGTGCCATGTAAAAAAGCTAACGTTTAAGTTCCTTGCTCAGAACATGAGAACATATGAAAGCCGGTGGTTTCTTTTAACATGAGTCTTCAATATTCCCAGGTAATAAGTTTTAGGTTGTAGTTATTATAGGAATTATAGGACTATTTCCCTCTATACCATTTGTATTTAATTAACCGTTGACTATTGGATGTTCCTATAGTCACTTTAGTATTGCCGGTAACAGTATAGCTTCCGTCCCTCTCCTCGCTCCTCCTTGGGCTCGAACCAGCAACACAACGACAACAGCCACCTTCGAAGCAGCGTTACCCATGCAGAGCAAGGGAAACAACCACCCCAAGGCTCAGAGCGAGTGAAGTTTGAAACGCTGTTAGCGCGCGCTAACTAGCCAGCCATCTCACTTCGGTTACACCAGCATCATCTCGGGAGTTGATAGGCTTGAAGTCATAAACAGAGCAATGCTTGACGCACGAGCTGCTGGCAAAATGTACGAGTGCGCTGTTTGAATGAATGTTTACGCGCCTGCTTCTGCCTACCACCGCTCAGTCAGATACTTAGATACTTGTATGCTTAGTCAGATTATATGCAACGCAGGACATGATAGATAATAACTAGTAATATCATCAACCATGTGGTTATGATTGATTGTTTTTTATAAGATAAGTGTAATGCTAGCTAGCAACTTACCTTGGTTTACTGCATTTGGGTAACAGGCAGGAGTGCAACGAGAGATGCAGGTCGTTATTGCGTTGGACTAGTTAACTGTAAGGTTGCAAGATTGCATCCCCCGAGCTGACAAGGTGAAAATCTGTCGTTCTGCTCCTGAACGAGGCAGTTAACCCACCGTTTCTAGGCAGTCATTGAAGATAACAATGTGTTCTTAACTGACTTGCCAAGTTAAATAAAGATTAAATAAAGGTGTAAAAAAAATGGCCATTCCGATTAATCGGTTCACCTCGAGTTAATATTGCCTGCTAACCTGGATTTCTTTTAGCTAAATATGCAGGTTTAAAAATATATACTTCTGTGTATTGATTTTAAGAAAGGCATTGATGTTTATGGTTAGGTACAGTCGTGCAACGATTGTGCTTTTTTCCGCAAATGCGCTTTTGTTAAATCATCCCCCGTTTGGCGAAGTTGGCTGTCTTTGTTAGGAAGAAAAAGTCTTCACACAATTTGACCGATTTTAACCGGCCATTCCGATTAATCGGTCGACCTCTAATTATCACATACACTATATATACAATAGTATGTGGACAGCCCATCAAATCAAGCACACAGCCATGTAATCTCCATAGACAACCATTGGCAGTAGAATGGCCTTATTGAAGAGCTCACTGACTTTCATCATGGCACTGTCATAGGATGCTACCTTTCCAACAAGTCAGATCAAGTCTCTGCCATGCTAGAGCTGCCCCGGTCATCTGTAAGGGCAGTTATTGTGAAGTGAAAACGTCTATAAGCAGCAGTGGCTCAGCCGTGAAGTGGTAGGCCACACAATCTCACAGAACAGGATCGCTTAAGTGCGTAGCGTGTAAGAATCGCATGGCCTCGATTGCAATAGTAACTACTGAGTTCCAAACTGCCTCTGGATGCAAAGTCAGCACAATAACTGTTAGTCGGGAGCTTCGTGAAATGGGTTTCCACGGCCGAGCTTCCGCACACAAGGCCAAGATCACCATGCGCATTGCCAAGTGCTGGCTGGAGTGGTGTAACGCTCGCCACCATTTGACTCTGGAGCAGCGGAAACGCTTTCTCTGGAGTGGTGAATCACGCTTCACCATCTGGCAGTCTGACGGACAAATCTGGGTTTGGTGGATGCCAGGAGAATGCCTCCTGCCTGAATGCATAATGCCAATTGTAAAGTTGGGAGCGGAGGAATAATGGTCTGGGGCAATTTTTAATGGTTTTCATGGCCCCTTAGTTCCAGTGAAGGGAAATCTTAACGCTACAGTATGCAAAGAATCAAAACTTTTCTGTACTTTCAACTTTGTGGCAACAGTTTGGGAAAGGACCTTTCCTGTTTCAGCATGAAAATGCCCCCGAGCACAAAGCGAGGTCCATACAGAAATAGTTTGTTGAAATCAGTGTGGAAGAACTTGAATGGCCTGCACAGAGTCTTGACCTCCACGCCATCGAACACCTTTGGGATGAACTGGAACGCCAACTGCAAGCCAGGTCTAATCGGTCAACATCAGTGCCAGACCTCACTAATGCTCTTGTGGCTGAATGGAAGCAAGTCCCTGCTGCAGTGTTCCAACGTCTAGTGGAAAGCCTTCCCAGAAGAGTGGGGCTGTTATAGCAGTAAAGAGGGGACCAACTCTATATTAATGCCCATGATTTAAGGAATGAGATGTTCAACAAGCAGCTGTCCACATATTTTTTGTCATGAAGGTATTCCTCTTAACTGCCTGCTCAGGGGCGGAACGACAGATAACTCACTGTTCCTAGGCTGTCATGGAAAATAAGCATTTTGTTCTTAACTGACTTGCCTAGTTAAATAAAGGTAAATTAAAATTAATAGGTGGGTGAGGGTGGACTGTGAATATGCCTACCAGCTGAGGTCTGCTCTGTGAATGTAGAATCCATCAACTTGGATAGCCATGGGGGTATCTTGTCCGAAAGCCTTGAGAATATTGCAGTTACGAGTGTCCCGTTGGTAGCAAATCCTTGATCGGAGGTCATCAATTTTTATTATCAAGTGACCCCCCCCTCTTTTGAAGTTGAAGCTGGAATCTGGGTACATTGGCATATAGACTGGAGGGAAGAGATGGGCAGTTTTCTCTTAAGCATGAATCTCTTCCTCTTCTGCCTCTAATGCCAGCATTTTCCTCTTGTTGGAGTTATATAAAGGGCCCAGGGCAATGAGTTGAAGCTGTAGTCAGGGTATGCAACTGCCGATCTGATGCTCTTGTCGTTTATATGAAATGATGGTGAATTAAATTTCATGAATATGAAGTAAGGATAAATGGAACAAGAATCACAAAATAGAAAATAGGGAAGTTGGGTAGGAGCTCGCAAAACAGCTGCCTGATTTTTATCTCGCTATCAATTTCACTTTTGTTTCTCCTGCTTTCTCCATGCAAGCGGAAACTCAGTTCTATTCACCCACTCAGAATAACAATATACACTGAGTACACCAAACATTAGGGACACCTTCCTAATATTGAGTTGCTCCCTTTTTTGTCCTCAGAACAGCCTCAATTCGTCCGGGCATAAGACTCTACAAAGTGTTGAAAGCGTTCCACAAGGATCCTTGCCCATGTTGACTACAATGCTTCCCACAGTTGTCATGTTGGCTGGATGTCCTTTGGTGGTGGACAATTCTTGATACAAAAGTGAAACTGTTGAGCGTGAAAAAACACAGCAGCGTTGCAGTTCTTGACACAAACCGGTTCGCCTGGCACCTACTACCAAATCCCGTTCAGAGGCACTTTAATATTGTCTTGCCCATTCATCCTCTGGCACACATCCACAATCCATGTCTCTTATCATCTCTAGACTTAAAAATCATTCTTTAACCTGTGACTCCCTTTCATCTACACTAATTTTTGAAGTGGCATCATTAAGGGATCATCACTTTCACCTGGATTCACCTGGTCAATCTATGTCAGGGAAAGAGCAGGTGTTTTTTAATGTTTTCTTTACTCGGTGCAATTACTCTTTGGAGTCAACTGTTGTTTTTAAGAGTTTACGATTGGCCGTGGAGATTGTCGCCCACATCACCTTGGCTATGTAGGCTAGAGCTAGTTTCTTAGATGCTCTGCACGGTCACTATGTTGTAAAAACATAAAACTACTACTACTTTGACAACCATTGGGAAACACTTCTTTGCTAATCACATCTAGGCTAACTGCGGAATTAATGACTTCACCAGGAGGCTTTTCTGTTGCACCAATAAGAGGTACTCTGGAAAAAAACACCACCACCACAGCATGATGATGCTGCCACCACCATGCAACACCATAGGGATGGTGCAAGGTTTCCTCCGGACATGATACTTGGCATTCAGGCTAAACAGTTGAATCTTGGTTTCATCAGACCAGAAAATCATTTTATCATGGTCTGAGAGTCTTCAGGTGCCTTTTGGCAAACTCCAAGCTGCTGTCATGTGCCTTTTACTGAGGAGTGGCTTCCATGTGGCCACTCTACCACAAAGGCCTAATTGGTGGAGTGATACAGAGATGGTTGTCCTTCTGGAAGGTTCTCCCATCTCCACAGAGGAACTCTGGAGCTCTGTCAGAGTGACCATCGGGGTTCTTGGTCACCTCCCAGACCAAGGCCTTTCTCCCCCGATTTTTCAGTTTGGCCGGGCAGCCAGCTCTTGGAAGAGTTTTGGTGATTCCAAACTTCTATTTGATGGAAGCCACAGTGTTCTTGGGTACCTTCAAGGCTGCAGAAATGCGTACACACAATCCTGTCTCGGAGGTCTACGGACAATTCCTTCGACCTCATGGCTTGGTTTTTTGCTCTGACATGCACTGTCAACTGTGTGTGCCTTTTCTAAATCATGTCTAATCGATTGAATTTAGCACAGGTGGACTCCAAGTTGTAGAAACACCTCAAGGGATGATCAATGGAAACAGGATGCACCTGAGCTCAATTTCGACTCTCACAACAAATGGTCTGAATACTAATGTAAATAAGGTATTCCTGTATTTCATTTTTAATACATTTTGCAAACATGTCTAAACCTGTTTTCGCTTTATCATTATGGTGTATTGTGTGTAGATTGCTGAGGATTTGTATGTATTTAATCCGTTTTAGAGTAAGGCTGTGACATAATAAAATGTGGAAAAAGTTCAGGGCTCTGAATACTTTCTGAAGGCACTGTGTGTCTATGTTCTGAGTATACTATAGCTACTTAGCATAGTACAATGCATCTCATTAGGCGCTGTAAATGCAGTCCACAGCCAGTAGTTTGTAGTCACCATGGTTTGTTTTGGGGTCATTGCACAGTCAAATAAAAATTTATTTGGCACATGCGCCGTATACAACAGGTGTAGCGAAATGAAATGGTTACTTAAAAAAAACAAACTTAACCAACAATGCAGTTTTAAGAAAAGTAGTTTGATTGTTATGGCAGTATTTGATTGTATGGTTGTGGTTTTCTTCTCTGTCAGTCACTTGATGTGTTTATCTCTCTGCTCAACTGTCTGCTCTTGAGTGTTTTGGATGGAGCACGAGTTCATTCAAACCTGTCTTCGCTCTCGCTCTCTCTCTCTCTCGCTCTCTCTCGCTCTCTCTCGCTCTCTCTCGCTCTCTCTCGCTCTCTCTCGCTCTCTCTCGCTCTCTCTCGCTCTCTCTCTCTCTCGCTCTCTCTCGCTCTCTCTCGCTCTCGCTCTCGCGCTCTCTCTCTCGCGCTCTCTCTCTCGCTCTCTCTCTCTCTTTTTCCAGGAGGGAACACTGGAAGCTGCTGTCTAGTCTGAAGACCACGGTGGAGGGCCTGGTGTCCAGCAGCAACCCCAACGTGTGGTCTCGCTACGGGGGTCTGCAGCGGCTGCACAAGGACATGAACCACATCCTCAGCCACGGCCTCAAGCACGAGCAGGTCAGGCCCCGGGAATGACTACTCTTCTACTCTTGTCATTTTGTAGTTTTTTTTTAGAAAAGCTTTGCTTTACACCAGGCACTGTTATTTGCCTGTTTTCCAGACGCTCTGTCATGTTATTTCCATGGAGCTCAATGGCACTTCTGCTTTCCTTCCTGGCATTTTCTTTGAGTCAGGGTGCAAAAGAGTGATCAGGGAATTATATGCTTAAAGGTAATCATTTAAAATATTCCAACCTTAAAACATATAATTGCATGATATTCATTAGAATCACAAAAACTACACAACATCATCAGATAATTTTAGTCAGAATTAGAACGGGGACCTTTTTGTTCCTTTTTTAGTATGTGTAAAGCAGGGTGCAAAGTGGGAAACAAATGATAAGAGGAGCTATCGACAGACGAGTTGTTCTGCCGTGTTCCTTACAGGACATTCTGTCTCCACCTGTGGAGGGGAGAAACTGTTAGGCTTGCAGAAGATTATGTAACGTGTTGCGGATTAAAGAACACAGTGTGTGTCTGTGTCGTGGAAAAACACTGACTGTCTGAGCAAGGCGTGGCTCTTAATATTTGAACGTGTGTGTAAAGACTGTGTGTGTAAAGACTGTGTTTGTGTGTGTGTTATAAAGACTGTGTTTTGCGTTCTTGACTGTAGAGCGGCTCTCGTGAATAAACTGTACTAACCTTTTGCATAAGCTGAGTCTTTACCTAGTTATTATTCAACCCAGGGTTTTACGAACCTCGGGGATTAGTCAAAGTTTATTGATTGTTAGTTATTATCATTGTGATTGAAAATTCTCGTGACAAAGAGCTGCTGACAATGAACAGATCATAATTGTTCTGCTTTTTCTCAGATTCTATTTAGCAAATTTTTTTTTTTTAATGCTTGAAGATAATCCTCATACCAATGCCATTGTACTGTAGTAAAAGGCTGGTTTTGCGTTGCAGGTGTACTACAACCAGAAAGACTACTGGCCCTTTGTGTGGCGCGTCCGATCCGTCTGCCCTCACCTGGCCTCTCATGTAGAACAGGTATGTCAGCCCTCACCTGGCCTCTCATGTAGAACAGGTATGTCAGCCCTCACCTGGCCTCTCATGTAGAACAGGTATGTCAGCCCTCACCTGGCCTCTCATGTAGAACAGGTATGTCAGCCCTCACCTGGCCTCTCATGTAGAACAGGTATGTCAGCCCTCACCTGGCCTCTCATGTAGAACGGGTATGTCAGCCCTCACCTGGCCTCGTAAATAGAACGGGCATGTCAGCCCTCACCTGGCCTCTCATGTAGAACGGGCCTGAACAGGGTATGTCAGCCCTCACCTGGCCACTCATGTAGAACAGGGTATGTCAGCCCTCACCTGGCCTCTCATGTAGAACAGGTATGTCAGCCCTCACCTGGCCTCTCATGTAGAACAGGTATGTCAGCCCTCACCTGGCCTCTCATGTAGAACAGGTATGTCAGCCCTCACCTGGCCTCTCATGTAGAACAGGTATGTCAGCCCTCACCTGGCCTCGTAAATAGAACGGGCATGTCAGCCCTCACCTGGCCTCTCATGTAGAACGGGTATGTCAGCCCTCACCTGGCCTCTCATGTAGAACAGGTATGTCAGCCCTCACCTGGCCTCTCATGTAGAACAGGTATGTCAGCCCTCACCTGGCCTCTCATGTAGAACGGGTATGTCAGCCCTCACCTGGCCTCGTAAATAGAACGGGCATGTCAGCCCTCACCTGGCCTCTCATGTAGAACAGGTATGTCCACTGTCAGCCCTCACCTGGCCTGTCAGCCAGCCCTCACCTGGCCTCTCATGTAGAACAGGTATGTCAGCCCTCACCTGGCCTCATGTAGAACAGGTATGTCAGCCCTCACCTGGCCTCTCATGTAGAACAGGTATGTCAGCCCTCACCTGGCCTCATGTAGAACAGGTATGTCCCCTCACCTCCGTCAGCCCTCACCTGGCCTCTCATGTAGAACAGGTATGTCCACTCCGTCAGCCCTCACCTGGCCTCTCATGTAGAACAGGTATGTCAGCCCTCACCTGGCCTCATGTAGAACAGGTATGTCCACTCCGTCAGCCCTCACCTGGCCTCTCATGTAGAACAGGTATGTCCACTCCGTCAGCCCTCACCTGGCCTCTCATGTAGAACAGGTATGTCAGCCCTCACCTGGCCTCTCATGTAGAACAGGTATGTCAGCCCTCACCTGGCCTCTCATGTAGAACAGGTATGTCAGCCCTCACCTGGCCTCTCATGTAGAACAGGTATGTCTGCCCTCACCTGGCCTCTCATGTAGAACAGGTATGTCAGCCCTCACCTGGCCTCTCATGTAGAACAGGTATGTCAGCCCTCACCTGGCCTCTCATGTAGAACAGGTATGTCAGCCCTCACCTGGCCTCTCATGTAGAACAGGTATGTCAGCCCTCACCTGGCCTCTCATGTAGAACAGGTATGTCAGCCCTCACCTGGCCTCTCATGTAGAACAGGTATGTCAGCCCTCACCTGGCCTCTCATGTAGAACAGGTATGTCAGCCCTCACCTGGCCTCTCATGTAGAACAGGTATGTCAGCCCTCACCTGGCCTCTCATGTAGAACAGGTATGTCAGCCCTCACCTGGCCTCTCATGTAGAACAGGTATGTCAGCCCTCACCTGGCCTCTCATGTAGAACAGGTATGTCAGCCCTCACCTGGCCTCTCATGTAGAACAGGTATGTCAGCCCTCACCTGGCCTCTCATGTAGAACAGGTATGTCAGCCCTCACCTGGCCTCTCATGTAGAACAGGTATGTCAGCCCTCACCTGGCCTCTCATGTAGAACAGGTATGTCAGCCCTCACCTGGCCTCTCATGTAGAACAGGTATGTTATCTCCTTCCAATGACAATTCACCCCGTGTATATTATGGTGGATCCAGTACAGTTTGTTGTGACCACAGACATCCTTTGCATCCCAAATGGCACCCTATTCTCTACTTAGTGCACTACCTTATGACCCCTGGTTGAAAGAAGTGCACTCAGTAGGGTAATAGGTTGCCATTATGACCCCTGGTCGAAAGAAGTGCACTAAGTAGGGAATAGGGTTCCACTATGAGCCTTGGCCAAAAGAAGTGCACTAAGTAGGGAATAGGGTGCCACTATGAGCCTTGGCCAAAAGAAGTGCACTAAGTAGGGAATAGGGTGCCACTATGAGGCCTGGTGCTAATTTGATGCTATATCTGAACTGGTAGGTCCACGATTGACAATGAGTTTAAAAAGGACCATAGTGACTTTCTTACTTGGGTCATACTTCATCAACATCCTTGTCAACCTCTGCTGCTATCTTAATTAACTCAGCTAGCCCTTTTTACATTAGCACAAACAGATCTCAGACCAGGCTACTGTTACATACCAAACAGATCTCAGACCAGGCTACTGTTACATAGCAAACAGATCTCAGACCAGGCTACTGTTACATACCAAACAGATCTCAGACCAGGCTACTGTTACATAGCAAACAGATCTCAGACCAGGCTACTGTTACATACCAAACAGATCTCAGACCAGGCTACTGTTACATACCAAACAGATCTCAGACCAGGCTACTGTTACATACTGAACAGATCTCAGAACAGGCTACTGTTACATACTGAACAGATCTCAGAACAGGCTACTGTTACATACTGAACAGATCTCAGAACAGGCTAGTGTTACATACCAAACAGATCTCAGACCAGGCTACTGTTACATAGCAAACAGATCTCAGAACAGGCTGTTACATACCAAACAGATCTCAGAACAGGCTACTGTTACATACCAAACAGATCTCAGAACAGGCTACTGTTACATACCAAACAGATCTCAGACCAGGCTACTGTTACATAGCAAACAGATCTCAGACCAGGCTACTGTTACATACCAAACAGATCTCAGACCAGGCTGTTACATACCAAACAGATCTCAGACCAGGCTACTGTTACATACCAAACAGATCTCAGACCAGGCTACTGTTACATACTAAACAGATCTCAGACCAGGCTACTGTTACATAGCAAACAGCTGGAGAGACCGGCATCAGCCACAGAGAGAGTGATCACCTGTTTATATAATGGTTATGTGAGCACAGCTTTGATGTGAGTTTCTCTCATATTTCAAATGTCATATGTCTCTATAAACAGTGTTGTAATGATGTGCAAATAGTTAAAGTACAAAAGGGAATATAAATAAATATGGGTTGTATTTACAATGGTGTTTGTTCTTCACTGGTTGCCCTTGTGGCAACAGGTCACAAATGTTGCTGCTGTGATGGGACACTGGTATTTCACCCAGTAGATATGGGAGTTTATCAAATTAGGTTTGTTTTTTAAATCTTTGAATCTGTGTAATCTGAGGGAAATATGTCTCTCTAATATGGTCATACATTTGGCAGGAGGTTAGGAAGTGCAGCTCAGTTTCCATCTCATTTTCTGGGCACATAGCCTGTCTTCTCTTGAGAGCCAGGTCTGCCTACGGCGGCCTTTCTCAATAGCAAGGCTATGCTCACTGAGTCTGAACATAGTCAAAGCTTTCCTTAATTTTGGGTCAGTCACAGTGGTCAGGTATTCTGCCGCTGTGTACTCTCTGTTTAGGGCCAAATAGCATTTTAGTTTGCTCTGTTTTTTTGTTAATTGTTTCGAAGGTGTCAAGTAATTAATTAACTTTTTGTTTTCTCATGATTTGGTTGGGTCTAATTGTGTTGCTGTCCTGGGACTCTGTGGGGTGTGTTTGTGAACAGAGCCCCAGGACCAGCTTGCTTACGGGACTCCAGGTTCATCTCTCTGTCGGTGATGGCTTTTGTTATGGAAGGTTAGGGAATCACTTCCTTTTTTAGATGGTTGTCAAATTAAAAGGTGTTTTCTGGAATTTGACAATTAGCGGATATCGACCTAATTCTGCTCTGCGTTCTCAATTTTGCTGTTTGTCCCATTGTGTGAATTCTTGGTTGGTGAGCCGGGTCCCAGACCTCACAACCATAAAGGGCAATGGGTTAAATAATTGATTCAAGTGTTTTTCTCTCTGTCTCTATTGATTTCTCTCCTTCATCCTCATCTATTCTCCCTCTGTTTTTCCTCCTCCTTAACCTTCTATTCCATCACTTCCCCTCTCTCTCCTATATACTCCTATTTTCTCTCTCTCTCTCTCTCTCCCTCTACCATCACCTCTCTCCTTCCCCTCTTGCTCTCTCTCTCTCCCTCTACCATCACCTCTCTGCTTCCCCTCTCGCTCTCTCTCTCTCCCTCTACCATCACCTCTCTCCTTCCCCTCTCGCTCTCTCCCTCTACCATCACCTCTCTCCTTCCCCTCTTGCTCTCTCCCTCTACCATCACCTCTCTCCTTCCCCTCTCGCTCTCTCCCTCTACCATCACCTCTCTCCTTCCCCTCTCGCTCTCTCCCTCTACCATCACCTCTCTCCTTCCCCTCTCTCTCTCTCCCTCTACCATCACCTCTCTCCTTCCCCTCTCGCTCTCTCCCTCTACCATCACCTCTCTCCTTCCCCTCTCTCTCTCTCCCTCTACCATCACCTCTCTCCTTCCCCTCTCACCCTCTCCCTCTACCATCACCTCTCTCCTTCCCCTCTCTGGCCCTGTAGTTTAGTAAGCTGGAGCCTGTGCTGAGCAGTGGGCTGAAGAGTGTTGGGGAAGGTTACAAGGCCGAGCGCTGGCTGCTGCACAGCCTACAGGTCCACCTGCTGTCTGCCCAGCTCCGACCCCTGCTCAAACACCAGGGACACACGAGCAAGTACTACAACGGTAAGAGTGGGAGACAAAACAGATTTGGCATTTGAACCCAACAAAAATCTGCCTGGTGGGTGGGGGAGTGAGTGGGTGGGTGTGAGGTTGAGCCAAACCAATACGATTTGCAAATAGAAATTTGATGAAAGAATGATGTAATCAATCTTCTGGGTCTTGGATGTTGATTGACTGAGTGTATTATTGATTTTTACCCTGCCCCTATCTTATCTTGACTTTCTCCCTTTTCTCTCCTCTCTCTCCCCATGCCTCTCTCTCTCTCTCTCTCCCCATGCCTCTCTCTCTCTCTCTCCCCCATGCCTCTCTCTCTCTCTCCCCCATGCCGCTCTCCCTCTCTCCCCATGCCGCTCTCCCTCTCTCCCCATGCCGCTCTCTCTCTCTCCCCATGCCGCTCTCTCTCTCTCCCCATGCCGCTCTCTCTCTCTCCCCATGCCGCTCTCTCTCTCTCCCCATGCCGCTCTCTCTCTCTCCCCATGCCTCTCTCTCTCTCTCCCCATGCCTCTCTCTCTCTCTCCCCCATGCCCGTCTCTCTCTCTCCCCATGCCTCTCTCTCTCAGTGGAGGCCTTTCTGCTGAGTGAGCCCCATGTGACGGCCATGTTCCAGTGTCTGGAGGCCGTGGAGCAAAACAACCCCGTCTGCTGGCCCTTGTCAACACAGTTAAGGTGACACACACACACACACACACACAGATGTAGAGAGAGTTGAGCAGACACACCAATCATTCTGTCCCTGTCTCTCTGTGTGTATGTTGGTGTCTCAGGCTCCTATCCCTGATATGCTCTTCAGTGACTGATCTCTCTCTACCTCTCATTCCTTATGTCTTTTCCATTACCTCTCAGCTTTGCCAATCTGAAATGATTTCCTTTTTCCTCTCCATGTTTTTACTTGAATTTTCTTTCCCCTATACTTCATTTTATGTGCCTGTATTCATATCTTATAGTACCTCTCTCTCTCTCCTCTAATCCACCCCCTCTCTCTTCCTCTCTCAGCTGTCTACTCTAATGTGCTCTCCGTACATGGAGGGCCTGTTGAAGAGTCAGAGTCTGGGTGTTCTGCCGGGGCGGCTGGAGGTCCGGGAAGGTCAGGGTCCCCCCAGAGGGGGCTCAACCACAGGCTCACCACCTCCCAGTGCTCCCTCCCCCACCTAGATGGAGGACTCACACCCAACAGTAATAACACAGGGGCCATCTCAGAGAGCAACTCAGGTGAGGGGAGGAGTGAAGGGACGTAGGGAGGGAGAGGGATAATGAGGAGAGGGATGATGAGGTAGGGAGGGAGAGGGATGATGAGGTAGGGAGGGAGAGGGATAATGAGGTAGGGAGGAGGGGATAATGAGGTAGGGGGAGAGGGATAATGAGGTAGGGAGGGAGAGGGATAATGAGGTAGGGAGGGAGAGGGTTAATGAGGTAGGGAGGGAGAGGGTTAATGAGGTAGGGGGGAGAGGGTTAATGAGGTAGGGAGGGAGATGGTTAATGAGGTAGGGAGGAGAGAGTTAATGAGGTAGAGGGGAGAGGGTTAATGAGGTAGGGAGGGAGAGGGTTAATGAGGTAGAGGGGAGAGGGTTAATGAGGTAGAGGGGAGAGGGTTAATGAGGTAGGGAGGAGAGGGTTAATGAGGTAGGGAGGGAGAGGGTTAATGAGGTAGAGGGGAGAGGGTTAATGAGGTAGGGAGTGAGAGGGATAATGAGGTAGGGAGGGAGAGGGATAATGAGGTAGAGGGGGAGAGGGTTAATGAGGTAGGGAGGGAGAGGGTTAATGAGGTAGGGAGGGAGAGGGTTAATGAGGTAGGGAGGGAGAGGGTTAATGAGGTAGGGGGGGGAGGGTTAATGAGGTAGGGGGAGAGGGTTAATGAGGTAGGGAGGGAGAGGGTTAATGAGGTAGGGAGGAGAGGGTTAATGAGGTAGGGAGGGAGAGGGTTAATGAGGTAGGGAGGGAGAGGGTTAATGAGGTAGGGAGGGAGAGGGTTAATGAGGTAGAGGGGAGAGGGTTAATGAGGTGGGGGGAGAGGGTTAATGAGGTAGGGGGAGAGGGGTAATGAGGTAGGGGGGAGAGGGGGGTAATGAGGTAGGGAGGGAGAGGGTTAATGAGGTAGGGAGGGAGAGGGATAATGAGGTAGGGGGAGAGGGTTAATGAGGTAGGGGGGAGAGGGTTAATGAGGTAGGGGGGAGAGGGTTAATGAGGTAGGGGGGAGAGGGTTAATGAGGTAGGGGGGAGAGGGTTAATGAGGTAGGGAGGAGAGGGATAATGAGGTAGGGAGGGAGAGGGATAATGAGGTAGGGGGGAGAGGGATAATGAGGTAGGGGGGGGAGAGGGTTAATGAGGTAGGGGGGAGAGGCTTAATGAGGTAGGGGGAGAGGGTTAATGAGGTAGGGGAGAGGGGTAATGAGAGGGGAAGGGAGAGGGATGGAGAGAGATGGGGGAGAGAGATGGTGAGAGGGGGAGAGAGTTGTTGCTTTGTCATTTATAGTGTGTTGGTTGAAGAGGGAGGAGGAGGGGGGGCGGCAATTTAATACATTTTAGAAATAAGGCTTTAACCTAACAAATTGTGGAAAAAGTCAAGGGGTCTGAATACTTTCCGAATGCACTAAATATAGAGTTATATTTCTAAGTCTGATTTAGCCCATACTGTTCTTGTTTCCCTTCTAGACTTCACTCCAGCCACTAGGGCCTCGGGAGCCCCCTGGGGGTGTGTGGGGGGGTCCGAGGGAAATGGCGAAAGGGGCATGAGCCCCCCTCCCGGTCCCTCAGTGGTGGTCCCCTCCATCGCCCTGACAGAGCCCGCCTCCCCATGCCCTGCCCACTCCGACGCACTAGACTCTGGCGAGGGCGACTACGGCGGCGGCCCCGAGTATCTGGCTATCGGTAACCTGGGGCATCGTAGCAATCGCCGCGACTCCCAAAGCTCCGCCCCCGGTGGCGAACCTTGCGGCGGCGAATCGGATGGTGAGATTCAGGTCCAGTCCCCTGGAAGGAGCTCCTTGGCTTCGGTCCCACCTCCCACACCTCGAAGGTCATCCTTTTCGGAGGGTCAAAGGGAGCCGGGTCGGGGGGGCAGCAGAGGGCACGTCCGCTCAATGTCCGACACAGGGATCAACAGCAAACATAGACATGGTGAGCGTGTGTGTGTGTGTGTGCAGCAGGTGAGAGGCTAGGGTATGTTTTCTGAGCGTGAGAGCAAGCCTGTAAGTGTCTTTTATGTTGTTTTGGTGTGAATTGAAATGTAAAAAAAAGTCATTCCGATGTGCTTGCATTGCAGCAGCTGAATGTGTGTAAGACCAGTGTTTGTATGAGAGTATGTCTATGCTGCAGAGAGGGGTCTGCATGCCTAGGGGTGTGAATAACATCCTGCACATTTCTTGTCTTTCTGATGCTCAGTTACCACAGTGCCACTGCTTCTAAAACTACCTTACTTTACCCTCATCCTCTATTTTCACACTGCTAACCGCTCTCCTCTCAATTCAAATCAACGGGCTTGATTGTCATTGGAACGCGTGTTTACATTATGAAAGTAAATCGAATAGGCAATAAAGAATTTGGAAATGAACAAGGGGGTGACCCTCACAAAAGTTTTTGAAGAATATAATAGACATTTCAAATGTTATATTATTGGCTTTGTACAGTATTGTAACAATTTGCAAGTAGTTGAAGGTACAAAAGGAAAAATAAATAAACAGAAAGACATTGATTGTGCAACCAGTGCTGGTAAAACCACTGGATCATTGTTATTCTAATTTCCGCGACTCATATAAGGCCCTCCCCCACCCTCCTTTCGGAATAGCTAAACGACTCCATTTTGTTGCTTCCAGCCTATCTTATTCCACGCTTCAATACTGCTTCGATCACGTGGATTGGGATATGTCCCGCATTCGTCCAACAACAACATTGACAAATACGCTGATTCGGTGAGCGAGTTCATTAGAAAGTGCATCGGCGATGTCGTACCCACAGCAACGATTAAAACATTCCCAAACCAGAAACTGTGGATTGAAGGCAGCATTCGTGCGAAACTGAAAGCGCGAACTACTGTTTTTAACCAGGGCAAGGTGACCAGAAACATGACCGAATACAAACAGTGTAACTATTCCCTCCGCAAGGCAATCAAACAAGCTAAGCGTCAGTATAGAGACAAAGTAGTCACAATTCAACGGCTCAGACACGAGGTATGTGGCAGGGTCTACAGTCAATCACGGACTACAGGAAGAAATCCAGCCTAGTCACGGACCAGGATGTCTTGCTCCCAGGCAGACTAAATAACTTTTTTGCCCGCTTTGAGGACAATACATTGCCACTGACACGGCCTGCAACGGAAAAATGCGGTCTCTCCTTCACTGCAGCCGAGGTGAGTAAAACATTTAAACGTGTTAACCCTCGCAAGGCTGCAGGCCCAGACGGCATCCCCAGCCGCGCCCTCAGAGCATGCGCAGACCAGTTGGCTGGTGTGTTTTACGGACATATTCAATCAAACCTTATCCCAGTCTGCTGTCCCGAGATGCTTCAAAAGGGACACCATTGTTCCTGTTCCCAAGAAAGCTAAGGTAACTGAGCTAAACGACTACCGCCCCGTAGCACTCACTTGCGTCATAATGAAGTTCTTTGAGAGACTAGTCAAGAACCATATCATCTCCACCCTACCTGACACCCTAGACCCACTCCAATTTGCTTACCGCCCCAATAGGTCCACAGACGACGCAATTTCAACCACACTGCACACTGCCCTAACCCATCTGGACAAGAGGAATACCTATGTGAGAATGCTGTTCATCGACTACAGCTCAGCATTTAATACCATAGTACCCTTAACTCGTCATCAAGCGAGACCCTGGGTCTCGACCCCGCCCTATGCAACTGGGTACTGGACTTCCTGACGGGCCGCCCCAGGTGGTGAGGGTAGGTAACATCTCCACCCCGCTGATCTCCACACATCACGGACAAACTGAATTGGTCCACCCACACAGTGGTAGGCTTGATTACCAACAACGACGAGACGGCCTACAGGGAGGAGGTGAGGGCCCTCGGAGTGTGGTGTCAGGAAAATAACCTCACACTCAACGTCAACAAAACTAAGGAGATGATTGTGGACTTCAGGAAACAGCAGAGGAACACCCCCTATCCACATCGATGGAACAGTAGTGGAGAGGGTAGTAAGTTTTAAGTTCCTCGGCATAATCACCACAGACAAACTGAATTGGTCCACTCACACAGACAGCATTGTGAAGAAGGCGCAGCAGCGCCTCTTCAACCTCAGGAGGCTGAAGAAATTTGGCTTGTCACCAAAAGCACTCACAAACTTCTACAGATGCACATATCGAGAGCATCCTGTCGGGCTGTATCACCGCCTGGTACGGCAACTGCTCCGCCCACAACCGTAAGGCTCTCCAGAGGGTAGTGAGGTTTGCACAACGCATCACTGGGGGCAAACTTCCTGCCCTCGAGGACACTTACACCACCTGATGTCACAGGAAGGCCATAAAGATCATCAAGGACAACAACCACCCGAACCACTGCCAGTTCACCCCGCTATCATCCAGAAGGCGAGGTCAGTACAGGTGCATCAAAGCAGGGACCGAGAGACTGAAAAACAGCTTCTATCTCAAGGCCATCAGACTGTTAAACAGCCTCCACTAACATTGAGTGGCTGCTGCCAACATACTGACTCAACTCCAGCTCACTTTAATAATGGAAATTGATGGAAAAAATGTATCACTAGCCACTTTAAACAATGCCACTTAATGTTTACATATCCTACATTACTCATTGCATACTGTACTCGATACCATCTACTGCATCTTGCCTATGCCGTTCTGTACCATCACTCATTCATATCTTTATGTACATATTCTTTATCCCTTTACACTTGTGTGTGTATAAGGTAGTAGTTGTGGAATTGTTAGTTAGATTACTCGTTGGTTACTTCTGCATTGTCGGAACTAGAAGCACAAGCATTTTGCTACACTCGCATTAACATCTGCTAACCATGTGTATGTGACAAATAAAATTTGATTTGATAGGTGGTATTTACAATGTTGTTTGTGTTCCACTGGTTGCCCTTTTCTCATGGCAACCGGCCACACATCTTTCTGCTGTGACGGCACTCTGCGCTATTTCACCTAACAGATATGGGAGTTTATCAATGTTTGATTTGTTTTCAAATTCTTAGGGTCTGTGTGATCTGTGGGAAATATGTGTCTCTGTACTCATACATATGGCAGGAGGTTAGGAAGTGCAGCTCAGTTTCCACCTCATTTTGTGGGCAGTGTGCACATAGGCAGACCTGGCTCTCAAGAGAAGACCGGCTATGGCGGCCTCTCTCAATAGCAAGGCTCTGTGCGCAGTCACGCAAGATTTTCTTCATTTTGGGTCAGTCACAGTGGTCAGGTATTCTGCTGCTGTGTACTCTCTGTTTAGGGCCAAATAGCATTCGAGTTTGCTCTTTTTTTTAATTAATTTTTTTATTTCCCATGTGTCTAGTAATTCTTTTTGCTTTGGTTGGGTCTAAAATGTGTTTCTGTCCTTGGGCTCTGTGGGGTCCGTTTCCTTTTGATGGCATAGAAGGCCCTTGTCTTGTCTCTCAGGTCCTCCACAACCTTGTGGGCGTTTCCTTTTGGTGCTAATGTTTAGGCAGAGGTAGGTGTCCTTCTTTGTGTGCTCGTAGGGCAATGGTGTCTCGATAAAATTCTATTTGTTGGCTTGCCTACTGGACCTTTTTGGAACATCATTATTTGTGTCTTACTAGGTCTGACAGAATCTGTGCAGAAGATCTAGGTGCTGCTGTAGGCCCTCCTTGGTTGGGGACAGAAATACCAGGTAGTCTGTAAACAGCAGACGTTTGATTTTGGAGTCTAGCAGTGTGAGGCCGGGTGATGCAGACTGTTCTAATCCCTAGCCAATTCATGGATATATATGTTGAAGAGGGTGGGGCTCAAGCTGCATCCCTTCACTCTACGGCCCTGAGGAAAGAAATCTGTGTTTATGCACATTTTAACTGTACACTTGTTCTTTGTGCGCATTGATTTTGTTTTTCCACCATTCATTTATATAGCAGACCCTTTTGAGTCCAAAGCTTTTTTTGATATCATCAAAGCATGAAGACTTTTTTTTTTTTTCGTCAACAAGGGTGTGCAGGGTGTATGCGATAGGAAAGGAAGCCAATTTGACATTTTGCGCAGGACATTGTTTTCGCTGAGGAAATGTGGAGTCTGCTGTTGATACTGCAGAAGATATTTTTGTGGGATTGCTGCTGGATTACACGGTAATTATTGGGGTCAAATTCAGTCTACTTTTGTGGATTTGGGGTGATCAGGCCTTGGTTTCCAAATATTAGGGAAGATTCCAGAGCTGTGGGTAATGTTGAAGTGTTTAAGCATAGCCAATTTGAATTTGTGGTCTGTATATTTGATCATTTAGTTTAGTATACCATCAACATTGTTGGTGTAGTGACCCATATTTTGAATCAAACATTTGTCGTAGGTAAGATCCCTAAAGCTTGGAAAACGGCTTTTTGTTTCACCACTCCTCAAGGGAGGTGATGGTAGTGAGTTGGATAGTTATCGGCTCATCTCTAAGCTCTCCCTGTTTGGCTAAACTTCTAGATTCATTGGTGAATAGGCAACTACAATCTTCTTTAACTGTTAACAATATTCTATCTAGTAATCAATCTGGCTTTAGACCTAAACACAGTACTATTACGGCCACTGTACGTGTTGTAAATTATATTACTAATGCCCTTGATAATAGAAGGTCCTGTGCCGCCTTGTTCATAGGTTTATCTAAAGCTTTTGACACTGTGACCATGCAATACTTTTGGGTAAGCTGTCGTCAATAGGACTGGGATTGGATGCCTGTCGTTTGGTTTCATGACTATCTTAAGGATAGAAGTCAGGCAGTTAGTCGACAGCATCAAGTCAGAGCCATTAGTGTTGGGTATGGCTGCCTTTTCCTGTTACACTCCTTGCCTATGGAATAAGCCTGCAGACTAAACTTAGACTTGACTCTTGTCCCCCTGTTGCAAGTTCAACAGAAGGTTGCAAGTTCAAATCCCGAGCTGACAAGGAACAAATCTGTCGTTCTGCCCCTGAACAGGCAGTTGACCCACTGTTCCCAGGCCGTCATTGAAAATAAGAATTTGTTCTTAACTGACTTGCCTAGTTAAATAAAGGTAAAATAAAAAAATAAAAAAAGAGACCTTGGTCTCAGGCTGTGATCCTTGTTGAAATAAAGGTATTATTATTATTATTATTATTATTATTATTATTATTATTATTATTATCCTATTATTATTATTATTATTATCCTATTATTATTATTATCCTATTATTATTATTATTATTATTATTATTATTATTATCCTATTATTATTATTATTATTATCATTATTATTATTATTATTATTATTATTATTATTATTATTATCCTATTATTATTATTATTATTATTATTATTATTATTATTATTATCCTATTATTATTATTATTATCCTATTATTATTATTATCCTATTATTATTATTATTATTATTATTATTATTATTATTATCCTATTATTATTAGTATTATCTTATTATTATTATCCTATTATTATTATTATTATTATTATTACTATTATTATTATTATTATTATTATTATTATTATTATTATTATTATTATTATTACTATTATTATTATTATTATTATTATTATTATTATTATTATCATTATTATTATTATTATTATTATTATTATTATACCACAGGCCTTTTGGAGGGTTTGCATTTGGTCCTGTAGCTCATCCAATGTAATTGGAGAATCCAGTGGGTTTTGGTAGTCTTTAATAGCTGATCATTTAGTAGATTATCAGATATATGTTTTGACTGTTTGTTATTTGGCTGAAAAGATTGGAGAAGTGGTTCATCCCATACACCTCCATTTTGGATAAATACCTCTCCGTGATTGTTTATTTGTGTTCTAAATTACCCAGAAGTGATTTGAGTCTATGGATTCTTCAATAACAATGAGATGTTTTCTGTCATGCTGTTCCTTCCCTCCGTCTATAGCATGTCTTTAATAGTATGCAGTTTGCTCGTGTTCAATGCCTCACAGTTGGTTAGTGCTCCATTCAAGTAGATTGTGATCTGATAGGGCCGTCAGGGGGCTGACTGTGAATGCTCTAAGAGACTTTGGGTTGAGGTTGTTGATCATTTTATTACTGAATATTTTGTTTTATCTACAGGTACTACTGCCAAGAGATGAGCATCTCTCTTCTCTCTCTCCTCCTGTGCTCTCTTTCTCTCTCTCTGCTTTGTGGTAATCTTTTCTCTCTCTTTCTCTCTCTCTGCTTTGTGGTAATCTTTTCTCTCTGCTTTCTCCTGTCTCTCTGCTTTGTGGTAATCTTTTTCTCTCTTTAATCTGATCATTTAGTAGCTTTGTGATATATGTTTTGACTCTTTCTTTTCTGCTTTGTGGTAATCTTTCATCTCTCTTTTCTCTCGTTCTCTCTGCTTTGGGTAATCTTTTCTCTCTCTTTCTTTATTCTGCTTTGTGGTAATCTTTTCTCTCTCTTTCTTCTCTAACAATGAGATGCTTTGTGTAATCTTTCCTCTCTCTTTCCTCGTTCTCTCTAACATGCTTTAATAGTAATCTTTTCTCTCTTCAATGCCTCTCTGCTTTGTGGTAATCTTTCCTTCTAGATTGTCTCTGATAGGGCTCTCTGCTTTGTGGTAATCTTTTCTCTCTAAGAGACTTTCTTGAGGTCGTTGATCATTTTTTGTGGTAATCTTTCCTGTTTTTCTCTCTACTACTGCTTTGTGGTAAGCATTTCTCTCTCTCTCTCCTCTGCTTTGTGGTAATCTTTTCTCTCTCTTTCTCTTCTCTCTGCTTTGTGGTAATCTTTTCTCTCTCTTTCTCTCGTTCTCTCTGCTTTGTGGTAATCTTTTCTCTCTCTTTCTCTCGTTCTCTCTGCTTTGTGGTAATCTTTTCTCTCTCTTTCTCTCGTTCTCTCTGCTTTGTGGTAATCTTTTCTCTCTCTTTTCTCTCTCTCTCTCTGCTTTGTGGTAATCTTTCCTCTCTCCCCTGTCTCTCTTCCTTGTCTGCGTGAAGGAGGGGGCCACAGGAAAATCAGCGTTATAATAGAGGATCCTGTAGCAGGTTGGCAGTGCAGTTCTTCTGCGCTCCATCACTTCCTCTTCCTCTCTCCCTTTCCCTGCCCCTCCGCATGTTATTTTTCCTTCTTCCCCTCTCATCTGGCCTTGCCTCTAGTTCTTCATTTGTGCAGTTGTTTTCTTGGTTGCTGTTTTGGATCTTAGTTTGACCAAAACAACAACAAGACGCTAGGCCAAAACAGCTTTGTGTTTTCATTGTGTTGGTTGGTGCACCTTACTTTTATTACATTGTGATGTTTTGATGTTTTTTTTTTAAATTTTGGTCATTCATTGAATGCATCATAATTTTACTATCAATTGTTTACGACTGTTTCCTTTTCTCTGTTAATGCTTTCTGTGTCCAGTAGAACTTCACATTTATTAGTTAAGAATTTGGCCAGAATCATTGTACACAATTGTATCATCACAATATTTGCTCTGGATTTGCATGATGTTTAAGACTTGATATTTGATAGATTATTACCCTGTGATGTCATTTACCTAGCTGATAACAAAACATTGAAGTTTTAATTGATACATTTACTTTCAATATATCCTTTGTGGGTGTCTAATTGAGCATGTCTCAAAATGGAAGGTAAAGTTGAAACTGACACAATCGATCAGTTACCAGTCTGTCAGCTACATTTAACACGTTGAATACAGAACCAGTCAGGAAAAACAGGCTATTTGTTGGCACTTGATGATAAGACACTAATCTAATGTCCGTTCTGTGGTCAATCTAACGTCAGCTGTGTGTTCTGTGTCAGAATCATTGGTTGCGGAGGACTGTCGTTTGGAGGACTACAGCCCTTTCTCCCTTGGCAGCAGTGGTGGCAGTACACCCAGTTCCCTCTATATGGAGTCGAGTGAGTAGACTGGTTCGAACATTAGAACTACCTAGCTGTGTAGTGAGTAGACTGGTTCGAACATTAGAACTACCCAGCTGTGTAGTGAGTAGACTGGTTCGAACATTAGAACTACCTAGCTGTGTAGTGAGTAGACTGGTTCGAACATTAGAACTACCTAGCTGTGTAGTGAGTAGACTGGTTCGAACATTAGAACTACCTAGCTGTGTAGTGAGTAGACTGGTTCGAACATTAGAACTACCTAGCTGTGTAGTGAGTAGACTGGTTTGAACATTAGAACTACCTAGCTGTGTAGTGAGTAGACTGGTTCGAACATTAGAACTACCTAGCTGTGTAGTGAGTAGACTGGTTCGAACATTAGAACTACCCAGCTGTGTAGTGAGTAGACTGGTTCGAACATTAGAACTACCCAGCTGTGTAGTGAGTAGACTGGTTCGAACATTAGAACTACCCAGCTGTGTAGTGAGTAGACTGGTTCGAACATTAGAACTACCTAGCTGTGTAGTGAGTAGACTGGTTCGAACATTAGAACTACCTACAGTTGAAGTCAGGGTAGCCTAGTGGTTAGAGCGTTGGACTAGTAACCGAAAGGTTGGAAGTTCGAATCCCCGAGCTGACAAGGTACAAATCTGTCGTTCTGCCCCTGAACAGGCAGTTAACCCACTGTTCCTAGGCCGTCATTGAATATAAGAATTTGTTCTTAACTGACTTGCCTAGTTAAATAAAGGTAAAAAAAAAAAAAAGTCAGAAGTTTACATACACTAAAAGTAATTCACACTCGTTTTTCAACCACTCCACAAATGTCTTGTTCCTGTTACCTACAGTGCCTTCAGAAAGTATTCACACCCCTTGACTTTTTCCAGTTGTGTTACAGCACAAATTTAAAATGGAGTCAATTGAGATATTGTGTCACTGGCCTACACACAATAGCACATAATGTCAAAGTGGAATTATGTTTTTAGATATTTTTACTAGGTTAATTTACAATTTAAAGCTGAGTCAATTAGTATTCAACCCCTTTGTTATGGCAAGCCTAAATAAATGCAGGAGTAAACATAAGTCCCATAATCAGTTGCATGGACTCACTCTGTGTGCAATAATAGTGTTTAACATGATTTTTGAATGACTACCTCATCTCTGTACCCCAACACATCCAATTGTATCTGTAAGGTCCCTCAGTCAAGCGGTGAATTTCAAACACAGATTCAACAGTAAAGACCAGGGAGGTTTTCCAATGCCTCGCAAAGGAGGGCACGTAATTGTTAAAAAAAACAAAAGCACACATTGAATATCGCTTTGGGCATGGTGAGGTTATTAATTACACTTTGAATGGTGAATCAATACACCCAGTCACTAGAGAGATTGCAAGTTGCAAAGGTTGCATGTTCAAATCCCCGAGCTGACAAGGTACAAATCTGTCGTTCTGCCCCTGAACAGGCAGTTAACCCACTGTTCCTAGGCCGTCATTGAAAATAAGAATTTGTTCTTAACGGACTTGCCTAGTAAAATTAAAAAATGTAAATTAAAAGATAAAGGCATCCTTCCCTGAAAGCTTCCTGAACGGTTTTCTTCCTCTCCGGCAACTGAAGCTTAGTTGCCAGAGAGGAAGGAAACCATTCAGGGATTTCGCCATGAGGCTAATGTTGACTTTAAAACATTGTAGTTACTCCTCAATACTAACCTAAATGACAGTGTGAAAAGAAGGAAGCCTGTACAGAATAAAAATATTCAAAAACATCCATCCTGTTTGCAAAAAGGTACTCAAGTAAAACTTTAAATAAT
>NC_088242.1:94180257-94262757 GCF_036934945.1 Oncorhynchus masou masou
ATTGTAAAGAGAATGAGGTAATGACTGAGGACATTTTCATTGTAAACCTAAGATAGTGAGGTAATGACTGCCGGGTGAGGACTAATTCACTGTAAACCTAAGAGAATGAGGTAATGACTACCGGGTGAGGACTATTTCATTGTAAACCTAAGAGAATGAGGTAATGACTGCCGGGTGAGGACTATTTCACTGTAAACCTAAGAGAATGAGGTAATGACTGCCGGGTGAGGACTATTTCACTGTAAACCTAAGAGTATGAGGTAATGACTGCCGGGTGAGGACTATTTCACTGTAAACCTAAGAGAATGAGGTAATGACTGCCAGGTGAGGACTATTTCACTGTAAACCTAAGAGAATGAGGTAATGACTGCCAGGTGAGGACTATTTCACTGTAAACCTAAGAGAATGAGAAGATGACTTCTGGGTGAGGACTATTTCACTGTAAACCTAAGAGAATGAGGTAATGACTGCCGGGTGAGGACTGTTTCATTCATTCAGAGTTGGAATCTGTCTGAAGTGTGAAGCCTGAACAGTGTCCTCACCCCCTCTGAAGGGTTTGCTTTAAACAGCAACAAATAATCCCCTTACCTTATGATTTAACTGCCTAATCATATAGAAATTGCATTTCCAATCAAGAAGGCAAATCACAGTTCTGATACATCTCCAGATCTTCTCCTCCTTCTCCTGTCAACTGCAAGAATGACGCCATCTGATGGAGGATATGTAGATTTTAAAACTCGACTAAGTACAGTATTGGACCATGCAGAGAACGAATGTGGTCTGATACGCTGTTCTCCATTCATTTCCATTACCCAGATTTCCTCATTTGAGTTTGATGCATTTTTACAACCAACAGTGAGCTTGTTGATGACATTGTATGGCAACCTCTCTCTTAATGTGAGCTAGACAAAGGAGATGATTGTGGACTATAGGAAAAGGAGGGCCGAACAGGCCCCATTTAACATTGATGGGGCTGAAGTGGAACGGGTCGAGAGTTTCAAATTCCTTGGTGTCCACGTCACCAACAAACTATCATGTTCCAAAAAATATTTGGCATTGGTCCCCAGACCTTGAAAAGTTCTACAGGTGCACCTTCGAGAGCATCCTGACCGGTTGCATCACCGCCTGGTATGGCAACTGCTCGGCATCTGACAGTAAGGCGCTAAAGAGGGTACTGCGTACGGCCCAGTACTTCACTGGGGCCAAGCTTCCTGCCATCCAGGACCTCTATACCAGGCGGTGTCAGAGGAAGGCCCTAAAAATTGTCAAAGACTCCAGTCACCCAAGTCATAGCGGTACCGGAGCGCCAAGTCTAGGACCAAAAGGCTCCTGAACATCTTCTACCCCCAAGCCATAAGACTGCTGAACAATTAATCAAATGGTCACCCGGACTATTTACATTGCGCCCCCTCCTTGTTTTTACACTGCTGCTACTCACCGTTTATTATCTATGCATAGTCACTTTACAAATTACCTCGGCTAACCTGTGCCCCTGCACATTGACTCAGTACCGGTACGCCCTGTATATAGCCTCGTTGTTGCAATGTCATTTTATTTATTTTTTAACTTTAGTTTATTTGTAAATATTTTCTTAACTCTATTTCTTCAACCACATTGTTGGTTGTAAATAAGCATTGCATGTGACAAATAAAATTTGATTTGATTTGTAATAAGTCTAGACCCCTAAAAGCAGAGGCTGTCATGACTCCAATCTCCCGCTGTCTCCTTTTCTAGTTTGGAGAGGTAGAGAGAAAGGGTCAGTTGTACAACTGAATGCATTCAATTGAAATGTGTCTTCCACATTTAACCCAACCCCTCTGAATCAGAGAGGTGCGGAGGGCTGCCTTAATTGACATCCACGTCTTCGGCACCCGGGGAGCAGTGGGTTAACTGCCTTGCTCAGGGGTAGAATGACATATTTTTACCTTGTCAGCTCTGGGACTCGATCCAGTCAACCTTTCAGTTACTGGCCCAACGCTCTAACCACTAGGCTACCTGACACCCCTATATATATATATATATATATATATATATATATATAGAGAGAGAGATGGATTTAGTACAGCCACAGGTCACCGGTTTCACCTTTGTCTGGCAGCTATGGGAAGGACAGAGAGGGTAGTGTAGCGACTCCAAAGGTGGTTGACCAGTTGACATTTTCACTTTGCCTCTGTCAGTCAGGGGGAATGGCTTGTGACAGGCAGCTAGGATTGGCCTGGGTCAACGCCCAGCCATGACTCCTCGGGTTCAGGCTACACAGACAGCTCCATGTGGAACCTGAGATAAGCACCAGGATTAGGGCCGGCCCTAGCCCCTAAGCGCATTAAGTGACCGCTTAGGGCCTCGGGGCCGCTAGGGGGCCCCCAACCAAAATAAATACACACATTACTCACACACGTACGCCTGTGGTCAGATAAATTAGGGTCAAAAGGATACCAGGCAAACCATGTTTGACTCGGTTATACAACATGCTGTCATGACAACTGTCAAGTAACATTGAAGTCCTCTAACTAAGCCAGCAGTCTCAACCTGATCAATAAACAAAAATATTCAGGGATCCAGCAAACATTTCCCCAATTTCCCCATGTGGGTGGGTGCTGGCTAGCCCACAGCAATCCCACATCAGGCCAACACAGGCCAGCCCAGCATAACACCATTGGTGTAAACTATATAAACGTTGTAGTATTAAAACATTTTTTAGATGTTATTGCCTAACACTAAAAGGGTTAATTCCCTAACACTGACAAAGTGTAACAGCGTCAGCACTAAGCGAAGTGTTCATTTAACACTATAAAAGTGTGGACCCCGTAGAGACACTCGCCCAGTGTTAAATGTAATACTGTCAGTGTTGATTTAACACAGGAGAATTTGCTGTGATGTTGGAATTTTACAATATTTCGACAATGCAGGCCTTCATGTTTAGCGTCATTGAAATGATTTGTGTTTCAGCGATAGCTTTGTTTTGCACAGTGAAAGGAAGATGGACAGGTTGTTTAATTATCGCGTCAGCACTTCAACATTTTGCAATAACTTTCCAAATTGGGAAACCTACTGTAGTCACAAAAGTAAATAGTCCTTAGCCAAGGAGTAATGAGGTGGTGCTTTTTTTATGCATTTTTGTTTCCAGGTGAAATGTATTCTGATGAGCCTTTTAAAAGGGTGAAAACGGGTGAAGAAATATACAGTATTGTGTGGTTGAAGTCCATAAATCACACTGCATCCTTTGTGTGAGACTGCATACCACATCCTTTCTTTCCTGTACGGAGTTAGCAGGCCGACAATTCACTTACAGGGATTCCCCCCTCAAAGGTGTTTGTGTAGCTTTCTCACTGCTTTGAATGAGTCAGTGTCAAAACTGACAATTTACCTGACCAAACAACACAACTGCATGAGTCTTTTAGGATGATGTTGAAATTGCTGAAGAACCCTAAAATTTGCAGTTTCTCTTCTTTATGTCTCTATTTGGTTTGGTCAGGGTGTGATTTGGTGGTTATTCTATGTTCTATTATTTCTATTTCTATGTTTTGGCTGGGTAGGGTTCTCAATCAGGGACAGCTGTCTATCGTTGTCCACGCTGTGCTTTGGTCTTCCTTGAATGACGGCCGTGACAGAACTTCCCACAACAAATGGACCAAGCAGCGTGGGAAGGAGGAGGAGCATCTTCAGGAGGACTGGACATGGGAGGACATCCTGGATGGCAAAGGATCCTGGACATGGGAGGAGATCCTGGCCGGAAAGGATTGCCTGCCATGGGAGCAGGTGGAAGCATCGAGGAAGGCGGAGACAGCGAGAAAAGGGTCCCAGCGTTACATGGGAACACGGCTAGCACGGAAGCCCGAGAGGCACACGAGGAGATTGGCTGAGTCAGTTGGGAGACCTGAGCCAACTCCTCGTGCTTACCGTGGGGAGAAGCGTGTTACTGGTCAGGCACCGTGTTATGCGGTGGAGCGCACGGTGTCTCCAATACGCGTTCACAGCCCGGTGTGCTACATCCCAGCGCCCCTCATCTGCCGGGCTAGGGTGAGCATCCAGCCAGGACGGATGGTGCCGGATCAGCATGCCTGGTCTCCAGTGCGTCTCTTCGGCCCAGGATATCCTGCGCCGGCTCTGCGCACTGTGTCTCCGGTGCGTCTGCACAGCCCAGTGCGTCCTGTGCCAGCGCCCCGCATTTGAAGGATGAAGATAACCATCCAGCCAGGACGGGTTGTGCTCTATGCTCGGGACCTCCAGTGCACCACCACGGCCCAGTGTATCCGGTGCCGCCGCCAAGAACCAAGCCTCCAGTATGTCTCCCCAGCCTGGTGTGCCCTGGGGCAGCTCCACACACCAGGCTTCCCATACGTCTCCTCACTCCAGTGATGATCCATGGCAAGAGGCTTCCAGTGATGATCCATGACAAGAAGCTTCCAGTGATGATCCATGGCACGAAGCCTCCAGTGATGATCCATGGCATGAAGCCTCCAGTGATGATCCATGGCAAGAAGCCTTCAGTGATGATCCATGGCAAGAAGCCTCCAGTGATGATCCATGGCAAGAAGCCTCCAGTGATGATCCATGGCACAAAGCCTCCAGTGATGATCCATGGCACGAAGCCTCCATTGATGATCCATGGCAAGAAGCCTCCAGTGATGATCCATGGCACGAAGCCTCCATTGATGATCCATGGCACGAAGCCTCCAGTGATGATCCATGGCACGAAGCCTCCATTGATGATCCATGGCACGAAGCCTCCAGTGATGATCCATGGCACGAATCCTCCAGCTGGGAGTCATGGCACGAAGCCTCCAACGACGGCCTCCAGTCCAGAGCCTCCAGCGACGGCTTCCAATCCAGTCCGGGGCCCGCAACGAGGGTCCCCAGTCCGGGGCCCGCAACAAGGGTCCCCAGTCCAGGGCCCGCAACGAGGGTCCCCAGTCCGGGGCCCGCAACGAGGGTCCCCACACCAGAGGCGCCACCAAAGTGGGGTGAGCCAGAGGTGGAGCCAGAGGTATGTCCCGCACCAGAGCCGCCTCCGTGGATAGATGCCCACCAAGACCCTCCCTTATAAGTTCAGGTTTTGCGGCTGGAGTCCGCACCTGGGGGGGGGTACTGTCACGCACTGACCTTAGAGGGCCTTTTTATGTCTCTAATTGGTTTGGTCAGGGTGTGATTTTGGTGGGCATTCTATGTTCTGTTTTCTATGTTTTTATATTTCTATGTTTTGGCAGGGTATGGTTCTCAATCAGGGACAGCTTTCTATCGATGTCTCTGATTGAGAATCATACTCAGGCAGCCTTTTTCCTTTATGTCATTGTGGGAAGTTGTCTTTATTAGGGGCACTATATCCCTTGTAAGCTTCACGGTTATTTTGTTATTTCTAGTTTTTTTGTTGGCGACATTCTAATAAAAGTAAAATGTACACTCACTTTGGTCTTCCTTGAACGACGGCTGTGACGGGAAGGCCTAAAACTAATAAATAATTCCCCCACCCATCTTCAAGGTCCCAAACAGTCATTCTGATTCCCATGTAAAATAGCCTTTATAGTGATTCAAATATCACCCATAAACTTTTGGGGATTTATAAATATTTTTTGAAAAAGTCATTTTTCTCTCATGGCTAACTACAGTGCCTTCAGAAAGTATTCATACCCCCTGACTTATTCCACATTTGTTGTTCCAGCTTGAATTCAAAAGGCTTAAATATATTATTATTTCTCACACATCTACTTACAATAAGTGAAAACATGTTAGACATTTTTGCTAATTTATTGAAAATGAATTACAGAAATACCCCTGAGTCAATACCTTGTAGAAGCACCTTTGGCATCGATTACAGCTGTCATGACGTTGGCATGGGGGGTAGGTTTATGACAGTCATAAATACCTCTTCACTGCTTTTTCCTCTCTCTACCCTACTGATGTTACATTTGCAAAACCCTTGGTTAACAGAGATTCTGGGAACATCAGAAGGTGGGGGGAAAATTAACTATATTCTGGTAATCCGACCAATGGAACATATGTGGTGGTACTTAATGAATATGATGTCAGTTCGGTTGTCATCTGAGACATTCTCATCAATGATAAGATGACAAACTCTACAGTGGAAAGTCTACACATCAGAGTTATCGGATTCACATGGAATTGTTGTTCAATGTAAATGTTTGAATATGAAATTATTTGTGGGATGAAATGTGATTTTGGCTTCTAAAATGTGAGATTTGGGGTTTCATAAGATAGGGCTCTGCTCAATCAGTGGCCCGCCCTGTGAAGGGACATGGGCTATAAAACTTTTCAAACACGCCCTCCTCTCCCTTCCTATATAAGTCCTTGATGACAATAGAAACTCCTGTTTCCCGAGGATGTAGGACGACGATCCTATGTCAGAATGGTTCAGATAATAACTACAGAACGAAGCCAACATGAGCGTGAGCTTTGGTTGCGAATGGTATGAACTTTGAACTCTGTGACGACCCTCCCACTCTGTCTGCCGTATTCTGTCTTTGTTCTTGTTTCCTTATTAGGATGCCGGTGGGCGGAGTTGGGGAGGGTCGTTAGCTACATGGGAAACACCTGGGCCAGGTGTGTCCAAGGATAAATAGACCTCTTCCACATTCATGGAGGAGACTCTCTCCATGCAGACACCTTTGTAGATTGTGTTGTGGTTCTTGGTGGCCTTTTGTTTGTTTGCATTGGCACCTTTCAACACACTGCATTATCACATTCATGCATGCAAAACACTCGCTTACACTACTGATTACACACACCATTGTATATTTTCCTTAGTTGCTTTGGTTAATAAATATATATTTTGTTACTCCTTATCTCCACGTTGTCTCCCTTTGTTACGGGCTTTGAGCCGGTTCGTGACAAGTGGGGGCTCGTCCGGGATCTTTGAACTATTGGTTTGGGAGACCGTGGAGGTACGTGTTTGGTTTGCATATTGTGTTTGAGTTTGATAGGCCCAGTATTGGTTGCTTTTGTTGCTTGGTTTGTGTGCTGCGTTGGAGAGAGATAATGGTTAGTTTCCAGGCCCTGCCTAGCCTGAACTCTAGTTCTGCTTTCTGTTGGGAAGTCAGTCTGAGGAGGTGAGTAAATCGGCTGTGTACCTCGGTAGGAGATTTGTGTAGGGTAGTGGAACTTGCTACCTGGAGCTATAGCCTTTTACCCCTGATAGGCTTAGCGACGTGTTTCATTTTTGGACATGTTTGGCATGGTTAAATGTTTGTTATTTTTGTGTGGTGTCTGTGGACTGAGCAGTTGTCTTCGGGGCACATCCGTGGGTTGGTGGAATTTGCCAACATGCTGGGGAGTTTTTCTTTGCCAGCAGGCTACAGTGCGTAAATTCCCACCGCAAATCTGCACGAAGACTAGGGTTGAGTTATTGTAGGTTTGGGGAAGCTCCGTATCTCATCTCTCTTCTGTGGTGCTCAGGGTGATTGTCATTTCTCTGGTTGTGGTCTGTGCTCAGCAGAGGGGTTGAGCAAGATTATTTACTTATTACTATGGTGTCTCATGTACACAAGTTCATTCGCTTTCCATCAGAGGACCTGTTAGAATTATATACTAAAGAACAGCTGTTGAAGATGGCTGAACACTACAAGGTTAAATGATTGAAATTAGTGAGATTCTGAATCGTTGGAAGTGACTATGAATCGTTGGAAGTGACTATGAATCGTTGGAAGTGACTATGAATCGTTGGAAGTGACTATGAATCGTTGAAGTTGTAAAAATTAAGGACCCTGATGTTCTTTTCGTTGGAGTTTGTAGCTGTTGTGGTCTTTTGTGCCATGTTACTGAATGTTTACGTGACTGACCATTGTTTTGGGTTGTCATGTTCGATCTTTCCTGTCTGTTCCCCCCTGGTCTTGTGTTCTTCTTTCCTCTTAAATATTGCTTCCTATGCACAAAGGTTGCTGAGGTCTGGGGAGGAGGAGGTTGATTTGTGCAGGTGGAGGTGTGAACTCATAACCCCTCATCAATTTGGGACGCAGAGGCTGTGTCAATTTGGGACGCAGAGGCTGTGTCAATTTGGGACTGCAGAGGCTGGTATGTTCCGGGGTCCTTGTTGGTCCCCGGTTTTATGGGGGGGAATGTGACGACCCTCCCACTCTGTCTGCCGTATTCTGTCTTTGTTCTTGTTTCCTTATTAGGATGCCGGTGGGCGGAGTTGGGGAGGGTCATTAGCTACATGGGAAACACCTGGGCCAGGTGTGTCCCAGGATAAATAGACCTCTTCCACATTCATGGAGGAGACTCTCTCCATGCAGACACCTTTGTAGATTGTGTTGTGGTTCTTGGTGGCCGTTTGTTTGCATTAGCCAACTCCAATGTCGTTTTAGAGAATTCGTCACTGTCTAACCAGCCTCACAAGCGCAGACCACATGAAGCCACCCCAGGACCTCCACATCAGGCTATTTCACCGGTAGGATCATCTGAGACCAGCCAGCCAGACAGCTGATGAAAGTGTGGGTTTGCACAACCAAAGAATTTCTGCACAAACTGTCAGAAACCGAACATTATAATTTGTTTACAAGCATGATAGTTGTACTGTCAGTTCTTGGCCATCAGCCAATCAACGTTTTTCAACGAGTTCAAAGCACTTGAATTAACATTTCTCAAAATAATGTATCTCTTCTAAATCATTTCAAATGTTCTTATATTCTGTTTCGTTTACTGACTTGACTGAGTAGTTAATAAATGCGTGTCCTTAAAAAAAAAACATTGCAAAATACCGTGGGTCTTAAACAACTTATTTTGCGTCTGAAGTGACGTCACACTCAGTTATGTCACCGGTGGACAAAGTGAGTCTTTCAAATCTGTGCAAACCATTGTGAAGAGTATACAATTACATGCTACTGCTCTAGTTATTGGTAACTACATTTGCAGGGGTGGGTATAATTTGTGGAACGTTCCAACAGGAATCCGTTCCAAAAACTTCGTAAATAACAAGGTTGCCAACAAGCAACGCATACAGAGTCGTATAACAGTAGAATGAGATACCGGGTAGGGAGCGAGCTATGTAATTACGTTTTTCATTCACCACGTTTATTCGGAAAAAAAGTTCTGTCTTAATCCTTTTCCCCAAATATAGCAGGTAACTTGTGTCTATGTCGATGGTGTTGAGTTCATCTTGCCTAGTTAAATAAAGATAATAAATTAGAACGTTTAAAATATATACTCTGACCTATTTCATTTAACCCCAAGATGCTTGATTCACTACACCTGCTTTTGAATAACTTTCCAGTCGTTTTTGCTTTACATTCCGACTTTTGAACGTCTGTTTATTGGACATATATATTAGTGTCTAATAAAAAATAGCAACTTATGTAAAGCATCCCATCTGTGTTAAGGTTCAAGTGTGTGTGTGTGTGTGTGTATATGTGTGTAGTGTAGGTTTTCTTGATGTCCACTAGGTGTCAGCACAGCTTCAATAATGTCACACCAGGTTCACAACATGCTTTTCATGTGTAACAAATCAAATTGTATTTGTCACATGCGCCAAATACTACATGTGTAGACCTTACAGTGAAATGCTGAAATGAAGCCCTTAACACATTTTTCTTACAACTAAATTGTTGGTTAAGTAAAAGTAACAATTAAAGATCAGCAGTGAAATAAAAATAGCAAGGCTATATACATGGGGTACCGGTGTTCCTTTCAAGTCCAGTGGTGTAAATTACTTAACAAAAATGTATTTAAACTACTCCACTACATTCTATTTATATCTGTTTTTTTTGTATCTGTCATTTTACTCTTTCTGTTTCTTTACAACATTCAATTTTACTTCGCCACATTTTTAAAGAAATTAATATATTTTTTACTCCATACAGTTTCCCTGGCACCCAAAAGTACTTTATGCATTTGAATGCTAAGCCGGACAGGAAAATGGTCCAATTCACACACTTATCAAGAGAACATCCCTACTGCCTGATCTAGCGGACTCACTAAACACATACTTCGTTTGTAAATTATGTCTGAGCGTTCCCATGGCTATTTCATAATTAAAAATACAAGAGAATTGTGCTGTCTGGTTTGCTTAATATATGGAAGGTCAAATAATTTATACTTTTACCACTGACACTTAAGTATCTTTTAGCAATGAGGTTTACTTAGTATTTTGCTGGTTCACTTTAACTTTTACTTGAGACATTTTCTATTAACATATCTTTACTTTTACTCAAGAATGACAATTGGGTACTTTTTCAACCACTGTTCAAGATGTTTAGCACCCAATACCCAACATTCACTTGGTGGCTTGAAGGAGGAGTGCTGAACTAGGATCTGTTTGGCATTTGTGAGTAGAATGAATAACATTACTTTGACGGGGGTGGGGGGTACTGCTTCCAGTTCAGCATTCTTAGCCTGAGACATTTCATAAATGCGTACAGAGGAGTACTTTTCTACGATCAGCTTTGCCCAAATCATTCTGAATCAGTTGTCTCTGGAATAACTTTATATGGACAGCGGTGGGTTTGTTTGTAGATCAGCACTCCTTCTCAACACCAGTTGCTGTACCCTAACATTTTATAATCCAATTTCCCTTAATGTCTATGTCCTTCCGGAACCCCACCTCAACATTGTTCTGTCAAGGCAACAAAAGCAAGTTGGCATGCTCTTGAAATGAATTTAACTCACAACCTCTCCTTTGGGAATTCATCACCATATCTACTACTACAACTATTTTTAAACTATCTTAACATGTGGCTTTCTTCAGGGGGACCAAGACTAGGAACACTTTTGAATGGTCTACAAAGAATGGCCCCAGGTAAAAGTTGGCTTTTGCAGAGTATGTTTGTATTGTTACTCCACAGCATAGTATGCTATCACAACTCTATTGAAATGACATTTGAAACAAGGTGTCACTTCATTCTTGCTTTTTGATGGGAACTAGCCCCTTTTCCCCTATATACCTCTGGTTTGCTCTTTCAGACGCACAAAGGCAACAAGAAAGAAGTTGCTACATTAACTGTTTCTCTGGGATTTGAACAAGGGGGTACATACCTCAAGTTAGCTCTTTCATGGCAACAAAAGGCAACATCAAGCATGGCTCTCTAAAAAATGCTCTCCTCAGATTTGAACTCTCAAAGTCTGGTTTGGAGAGCAAACACCATAACTTCTACTCTACCAAAGAGACAGAGACTACATGTTAAGGGGCACTTCAAAATGCACACATCAAAGACAACATTTCAGAGGTGAGAGAATGGTGTGGGGGCGTGTACTTCTTGGGTCCACCAACCGTTCCTCAATCTTCTTTTAATGACTACAAACAGAGATTATCAATCTTCAAAACCTACACTATATGATGGATGTGTTTAGGAACGGGGGACGGAATTCGAAAGAGGCGTGTTTCCAATTACCAACAAATAGACCCTAGAAATGTTATTCCAAAATCTTAATATTGGAACTTTGTCCCTTCATTTGCCTACCACTGTCTATAAGCTATCATAACACGTGGGTTTTTTCTTGCTATTTTTATTTTACTGCTGATCTTTAATTATGTGTTACTTTTATTTCTTATTTTTTTACTTAACCAACAGTTTAGTTGTAAGAAAAATGTGTTAAGGGCTTCATTTCAGCATTTCACTGTAAGGTCTACACATGTAGTATTTGGCGCATGTGACAAATACAATTTGATTTGTTACACATGAAAAGCATGTTGTGAACCTGGTGTGACATTATTGAAGCTGTGCTGACACCTAGTGGACATCAAGAAGACCTACACTACACACATATATATACACACACACTTGAACCTTAACACAGATGGGATGCTTTACATAAATTGGTATTTTTCATTAGACACTAATATATATGTCCAATAAACAGACGTTCAAAAGTCGGAATGTAAAGCAAAAACGACTGGAAAGTTATTCAAAAGCAGGTGTAGTGAATCAAGCATATTGGGGTTAACTGAAATAGGTCAAAGTATATATTTTAAATGTTCTAATTTATTTTATCTTTATTTAACTAGGCAAGATGAACTCAACAACATTGACATATGTAACAGGGTTATATTGGTGATTCCACTTGCCACTTTATTGTTAAGCCAATGGGTTTTTGGCTTGAGCTTGTCTTGCCTTCACCTACTCAACATGGCATCTTATTGGCTGGTTTGCGTAGCATGCTTACGAGGGGGATGTTCCAGTTAGAATCGTTCCAGTGAACAAGCACCAAACCAGCGGTAAGCACCGTACATCAAAAGTGATTATTTCAATGTACAATTTATATCAAATTGTTTGTAAATGTTATTCGAACATCACACATAAGATGCAGCGGTTTTTGGAGAATATTTGTTGTGCATTTTGTTGTAAAGAATTCCCGCCAGTACTAGCTAGCAACTTACTGTGTCTGGTGGGGGGGTGGGGGGGGTTAATATATTTTATACAGTGAGTGAGTGCAGAGTTGGATGGTGAGACGTGCATTGCATGACGTGCAGTTTTGTGTCGTTCCTATCAGGTACATTGTTAAAGATATTATATTGTATATTGTAACAAAAAAAATGTATGGCCACACAACAGCAGCTGAATGGAAGCCTACAGTATGTGGCCGAGCTTCGATACAGCCATGGCCATGTGTAGACTTGACAGTTCATGTCGTTTTTAGTATTCTGATCATAGTTCTGACCACGGAATTACGAACGAGTCAATGTGTCCGGATTACCCTATTCACACACTGTTCAAGTGGCCAGGATGCATTCAACAATTGTTGGAATAGGCTAAATATGATGACATTACAACTACTTGATGGCTGTAGCTAAGTAGCCAGCTGACCTATGTAGCAAGCAACGCTAAAGGGATTTTAAAAAGGGTTAGCAGAAGTCTAGACCCAACAACAAAATAAATCGTTTTTCTTAATATTCGCTAGAAGTCTAGTATTTATGAGTCTAGGAACGGATTTCATCCGAAGTTCTAATGAAAAGGTGCCTCGGTTCCAAAACACACCTTTTCTGGAGACTTGTGCCACTTGCTGGAGGGGTGCTGATAACGTCGCCCACTGTATGTGTTTTCCGTAGCCTGATTGCGTCCAGAGTGAGAAACCTGCACACAATGTAGCCCTGCCAGATCTGGAAAAACAAAGCGAGTTATGCGCGTCTAGTACCGTATTTTCAATGCGATTTTCTTATTCTGATAGCAATGTCGAAGGTTTCTATATTCGGGTTGCAGCGAAGCAAATGTGGCTGTACTTGAACTTTTCAAATATCTCATGTGCCTTGGCATGTTAACTATCTTGATAGCTATGTCCTTTACATTTAACAATGTTTGTGTTACCAGAAAATGACAAAACAGTTAGCTAGTTGTTTTAGATTAGAAAGTACTTTGTGACTTGTAAACATTGATTATTTTAATACCAATTGCATTCGAGATGGTTTTTAAAATATATTCAGGTAGGTCCTTCCCCGTTTCGTTCCATTTAATTCAGTTCAAGAAACGTTCTGGAACAGAATTGACATAATGAATATACCCAAGAAAAATATTAGATTGAGAAATATTTGGGGCGGCAGGGTAGCCTAGCGGTTAGAGCATTGGACTAGTATCCGAAAGGTTGCAAGTTCAAATCCCCAAGCTGACATCTGTCGTTCTGCCCCTGAATAAGCAGTTAACCCACTGTTCCTAGGCTGTCATTGAAAATAAGAATTTGTTCTTAACCAACTTGCCTGGTTAAAAAAAAATCTAAATATATATATAATTATTTTTTAAATATATATTTTTAACCAGGCAAGTCGGTTAAATGACTAATGATTACACCCCCGTCGTGACCTTTTTTCTTTGCATGCCTTCTCTCTAGCATCAATGGCATTAGCGGAATCTAAACCAAACCTCAGCCATCTACAGGTGTCTGAGCTAGTGAAGAGGCTCTTTGACTTGACGCCGTCCCAGATTCACCCGCTGCCCAGCTACGATGACCAGAACTTCCGCTTGGTGGTCAGTGAGGACAACGAGTACGTCCTGAAGGTAATGAACTCTGAGGACAGTCAGAACCCCACTCTGCTGGAGCTGCAGTCTCATGCCATGACCTTCCTGCACAAGAAGGGGCTTCCTGCCCAGACAGTTCTCCCCACCACCTCAGGACAAGTCATGAGCCTGGAGGACATCGGTATGTATGAAGCTCACACAAGACTGAGCCTTTGGGAGATGCTCTGGGAATCACCAGATGTTACTGTATGATCATGGTTTAATTGCATGTTAAGGCCTATTAACAAAAATCAGTGTCAGCTGGTTTTCTCTTCTTCCTGGTACTTAGTCAATCTATTTAGTAGAAATGGGCACGTATAGGGCATTCCATACGGGAGTGACGCAAAGATATTTATAATGTTTTGGATCTTCCTGAAATGAAATCCTCTGGATTTAATTTCAGGAAGATCCAAAACATAAAAATCTTGTGGCCAATCTTGTATGGAATTGCCCACATTGAAATCAATAAAATAGTTTTTGATACAATATACAGTGTGTTATACTATCATTCAAAAACTTTGGGGTCACTTAGAAATGTCCTTGTTTTTGAAAGAAAAGCACTTTTTCTTTTTTGTCCATTTTGAAATGACATCAAATTAGAAATACAGTGCAGACAGTGTTAATGTTGTAAATGACTCTTGTAGCTGAAAACTGCGGATTTTTAATGGAATATCTACATAGGTGTACAGAGGCCCATTGTCAACAAACATCACTCCTGTGTTCCAATGGCACGTTGTGTTAGCTAATCCAAGTTTATCATTTTAAAAGGATATTTGATTATCACCCGAAAACCCTTTTGCAATTATGTTAGCACAGCTGAAAACTGTTGTTCTGATTTAAAGGACAACAGTTCTTTCCTGTTCTTTAGACTAGTTGAGTATCTGGAGCGTCAGCATTTGTGGGTTCGATTACAAAATGGTCAGAAACAAATACCTTTCTTCTGAAACTCCTCAGTCTGTTCTTGTTCTGAGAAATGAAGGCTATTCCATGTGAGAAATTGCCATTAAGATATTGTACAATGCTGTGTACTACTCCCTTCACAGAACCGGACAAACTGGCTCTAACCAGAATAGAAAGAGGAGTGGGAGGCCCCCGGTGCATAACTGAGCAATAGGACAAGTACATTAGAGTGTCTAGTTTGAGAAAGACGCCTCAAGTCCGCAACTGGCAGCTTCATTAAATCATACCCGCAAATCACCAGTCTCAACGTCAACAGTGAAGAGGTGACTTCGGGATGTTGGCCTTCTAGGCAGAGTTGCAAAGAAAAAGCCATATCTCAGACTGACCAATGAAAAGATTAAGATAGTCAAAAGAACAGACACTGGACAGAAGAACTCTGTAATCTTTCTAGGGTAGGTGGGACGGTAGCCTCCCACCTAGCCAATATCCAGTGAGATTGCAGAGCGCGTAATTCAAAAATACTATATTCAAATATTTAACATTCTTGAAAATGTGTTATACATCAAAATAAAGCTTAACTTATTGTTAATCCAGCCGCGTGTCAGATTTCAAAAGGGCTTTACGCCCCCCCCCCCCCCTCCTTTCCTTCACTAGGCACTTTACATTCTAGCGTGTCTTCTTCAGATATCGTTTACAGTTCGTTTTCCCAACGGCACTTGTAACTTTTGCCTGTCACATTTCATGGCCCTTGATCATGTCCCGATTTTAATATCCAAGTAGATACTTCCGTTTCCCCCACGTACACGAGTCTCTCACCTGAGATTGTTCTCTCTCTCCACGCTCACTCCACACGCGCTCTCAGCACCCCCGCCCTGGTTTATGGCTCGGATCAGATAGGAGGGGTAAAGGTCACTGTCTCTCATTGCCTTTGTCGCTCTTTCTTCAGCCAGTGAGGCAGGGTTTTGAGGTTTACACACACCGTCTATGGTCAAATTATTCCTACCATGCATTAAGACACAATCTGACGATACCTTCCATGATAACTGTTAAGATCTGTGCTTTTTGAGGTTAAGTTCATTCCATTTGCTTCAGGAAACCAGACAAACCTTGACGATATGATGAATTATGACATGAACCTTTTCTTAATAACATCTCTAAGACAAATGTCAAAAAGCATAAAACCATTTTCTAACCATTTTCTCCCTTATTCTACTGGCGACCTCTAGGAAGAGTTATCGTTCAGTTAACACCCTAACCCCTCGCAGAATTCCCACTCCAGGATCCCAATCTGGTGGCGATTGTATCAAAACACATGAAATCAGCAATACATATATCACAATCCATTTGAAGTAACTGTCATCCCTTATTAACATATATTTTCCTTTCTATATGCAGCCTGAACACAGTACCACTGTATAAGTAGCACAAAGACCAGGACCTCAGGGAACTGGTCATTTCCCACTTTTGCTCATGTGACAAAAACAACATGTTAAATCAAAAAATAAACAAATTCGAATAACTAATCAATTTAGAATTATAACTCCCTACAGAAATAATAATCTGAAGTAATGGTACAATTTTGATAGAGACGGGTGATTCCTCATTAATTTTATAATTAAATCCCACTGTTCCGTTAATTTCTAATGAGATCATTTCTCATTAGTATTTTTTTGTTCTCTCCCTGTCCTCCGGAAACCATTTAAATACCTCTTCAAAACACTTCCATCATCCTGCATACCCAATTTAATTAAAAAGACCCCTTCTAATAAATCCCACAACATGGCGACAGTATCTCTCCACCGAGTCTAACGATTCACTGGTCTCCTTTTCCCCATGTGGTTCTCAATAACCACCGCACCGCATAAACAAATTAAGTTACTTTTAGGTTTGGTAACCCCTATTCTAATTCCTCGTGACCCCCTCTTTTGTCCATTCCAGAATTAGATGACATAAAATGTAAATGTATAAAAAATAAAAAAACGGCTTAAAATATCTAATGATTTCAACAAACCTTAAGGCCTTCTGAGTTTGCAAGGAGTGTTTGTCCATATTTAAATGTGTTAACTTTAGAATCCATTCCCCTGGCATTTCGCCTAGAATCTTCAAATCTAATTCATTTCTAAAGCCCTTATATCAGCTGATATCTCAAAGTGCTGTACAGAAACCCAGCCTAAAACCCCCAAACAGCAAGCAATGCAGGTGTAGAAGCACGGTGGCTAGGAAAAACTCCCTAGAAAGGCCGAAACCTAGAGCAACAGGCTATGAGGGGTGGCCAGTCCTCTTCTGGCTTCTGTCCTCTTCTGGTGGAGATTATATCAGAACATGGCCAAGATGTTGAAATGTTCATAAATGACCAGCAAGGTATAATAATAATAATAATAATAATAATAATAATAATAATAATAATAATAATCACAGTAGTTGTCGAGGGTGCAGCAAGTCAGCAGCTCAGGAGTAAATGTCAGCTGGCTTTTCATAGCCGATCATTAAGAGTATCTCTACCACTCCTGCTGTCTTTCTGTCCGGTGAATAGGTCAGGGTTCCATAGCCGCAGGCAGAACAGTTGAAACTGAAGCAGCAGCACAGCCAGGTGGACTGGGGACAGCAAGGAGTCATCATGCCAGGTAGTCCTGGGGCATGGTCCGAGGGCTCAGGTCCTCCGAGAGAAAGAGAGACTTAGAGAGAGCATACTTAAATTCACACAGGACACCGGATAAGACAGGAGAAGTACTCCAGATATAACAGACTGACCCCAGCCTCCCGACACATAAACTCCTGCAGAATAAATACTGGAGGCTGAGACAGGAGGGGTCAGGAGACACTATGGCCCCATCCGAAGATACCCCCAGACAAACAGGCAGGAAATAACCCCACCCACTTTGCCAAAGCACAGCCCCCACACCACTAGAGGGATATCTTCAACCACCAACTTACCATCCTGAGACAAGCCTGAGTATAGCCCACAAAGATCTCCTCCACGGCACAGTGACTCAACCTACTCAAGTGACTCACCCCTTCTAGGGACGGCATGGAAGAGCAGTGACTCAGCCCCTGTAATAGGGTTGGAGGCAGGGAATCCCAGTGTAGAGAGGGGAACCGGCCAGGCAGAGACAGCAAGGGCGGTTCGTTGCTCCAGAGCCTTTCCGTTCACCTTCAGACTCCTGGGCCAGACTACACTCAATCATATGACCTACTGACCGTAGCGTACGTTTAGGTATGTACGGCAGGACCAAATCAGAAAGAAAGGTAGGAGCAAGCCCATGTAATGCTTTGTAGGTTAGCAGTAAAACCTTGAAATAAGCCCATGCCTTAACAGGAAGCCAGTGTAGGGAGGCTAGCACTGGAGTAATATGATCAAATTTTTTAGTTCTAGTCAGGATTCTAGCAGCCGTATTTTGCACTAACTGAAGTTTATTTAGTGATTTATCCGGGTAGCCGGAAAGTAGAGCATTGCAGTAGTCTAACCTAGAAGTAACAAAAGCATGAATACATTTTTCTGCATCATTTATGGACACAAAGTTTCTGATTTCTGCAATGTTATGTAGATGGAAAAAAGCTTGATATTAGAGGTCGACCGATTATGATTTTTCAATGCCGATACCGATTATTGGAGGACAAAAAAAAGCCGATACCGATTATTCGGACGATTTTGAAAATGTATTTGTAATAATGACAATTACAACAATACTGAATGAACACTTATTTTAACTTAATATAATGCATCAATAAAATCCATTTAGCCTCAAATAAGTAATGAAACTTGTTCAATTTGGTTTAAATAATGCAAAAACAAAGAGTTGGAGAAGAAAGTAAAAGTGCAATATGTGCTTTGTAAGAAAGCTAACGTTTAAGTTCCTTGCTCAGAACATGAGAACATATGAAAGTTGGTGGTTCCTTTTAACCAGGAACAAATCGACAACAGCCACCCTCGAATCAGCGTTACCCATACAGTGGAAGGGGAACGACAACTCCAAGTCTCAGAGCGAGTGACGTTTGAAACACTATTAACCCCTCTAACTAGCTAGCCACTTCACATCACATCGTTACACCAGCCTAATCTCGGGAGTTGATAGTCTTGAAGTCATAAACAACAGAGCTGCTGGCAAAACGCACGAAAGTGCTGTTTGAATGAATGCTTATGAGCGTGCTGGTGCCCACCATTGCTCAGTCAGACTGCTCTATCAAATCATAGACTTAATTATAACATTTACATTACATTTACATTTAAGTCATTTGGCAGACGCTCTTATCCAGAGCGACTTACAAATCGGTGCTATAACACACAGAAATACGTGCCTTTGGTCATTAATATGGTCGAATCCGGAAACCGTTCTGTATTCCGTAAAAAAAAAATTAACAGGTGGCATCCATCAGTGTCACCTGCAAGGGAATCGCCGGATCAAAACTGTGTGTCTCCTGAGGTATTTCCAGTTTGTGCCGTTCCCCGCGCGGACTCTCGTTAGGAGATTGAGAGTAAGCCAGAAAGTCTTGAGTCAAACTCCAGACAGAACAGTTGACTAGTTCTAGAGATTCATTGAAGGCTGAGCAAAAAGGCCGATACTAACTTGGCTGATCTGTTTGATAAAGTTGTTCCTGATTCAGTGGTGAGGAACAGTGCTCAGTGTTATTTTCTTCTTCATGGGCTGTTGGTCAGGAAATGTGTTCCACACTATGATCAGGGTCTAGGAGAACAAGTCTTTCAAATAGTTGTACCTACTACTTTGCGAAATAAAGTGTTGCAACCTTCACATGGTGATGTGGCAGGTCATATGGGTGTTCGTGAAACCTATGATCACATACTTCATTATTTTTTCTGGCCACGTTTAAAGCGGGATGCTGCTCAGTTTAATACAACTTGTGATACGTGTCAGAGCACAAGCAAGCCAAACCAGGTTGTATAGCCAGCACCTTTGTATCCAATACCAGTTGTAGGGCAACCTTTTGAGCATATTATTATCGATTGTGTTGGGCCTTTACCAAGGTCCAAGTCAGGTCATAGCTACTTATTAACTGTTATGTGTTAAGCAACCAGATATCCGGCAGATCTGGTCAAATCTTCTCAACGGAAAATGAAACTTAAATATGACAGACAGGCTGAGCTGCGTGAGTTTAGTCCCGGTGATTGTGTACTTGCTCTTCTGCCTCTTGTAAGTTCACCTTTTCAGGCAAAATACTGTGGTCCCCTCAATGTGTTGTGTAAAGTGTCAGATTTGAACTATCTTATTGAAACCCCTGGTCATAGGAAGTCCTCTATATTATGCCATGTGAACCTGTTAAAATATTATCACTCCCGTGATCTAAGCAAAGTAGAAGGCACTCCAGCGGTGAGGACAGCGTTGACTGCTGCTCCAGTCACTGCATCTTGTGGCTTTAATTTGGTGGAGGGGGGAGAAGAGGAGGACGTTAGGGTTTCGGATGAGGTCTTACAAGGTCGGTTGAAAAACTCCGACTTTGCAAAACCTTGGGGTTTTGGTAGATCATTTAGACTCTGAGAAACGTGATGAATTGATAGCTCTTATTAGAAACTACCCTGTTTTGTTTTCTGACACTTACTGTAATTTAATTATACCAATGTGTTTTCATTAATTGAATTCCCTTAATCTATTTTATGAGAATTTGTAAGATTCTTGTTTGCATAAAATAGATGGAGACCAGTCTTATCATTTCATTGCTCCTAAAATGAATCTCCTCCTCCAGACCGGGACAAAGGGAACTTTAAAGGTTCATTCTGAGTTCATTCTGGCCCCCAGCACATACACAGGACACACAATACAACTGAATTACCTTTTGACTCCTCACCATTATCGATCACCACTTAGCTGACAGTTCTAATTAACAGAACCTAGGAATGCACTCACTGTCTTATCTAAAACACCCCAGAGCTAAGTTTTGTCGGTTCAACCATAGGTTAACTACCTTATCTGTTTACTTAATCCACAACCCATTTCTTCCTAGTTGGAATGGTGGTCATTAACTTTAATTACTCCTTGTCTGTGTCACACAATCCCTTATGAACTCATACTGTTAATAAGATGTAATTAAACAGAGTATAAGTTTACTTAGTTACAGTTCTATTTAAAATGAGGATATTGTTTATTCATAATATTTCTAACAGACACTCCATCGCAAACCCACTTAATTGAGCATGATATAGACATCGAAGATGCTAAGCCTATCAAAAAGAGATTTTATCGTGTATCTGAGGAGAAGAGATTGAAACTGGAAACAGAGGTGCAGTATATGTTGGACAATTGTATTGCGGAGCCATGTTGTTCAAATTGGGCTTCACCCTGTCTTTTGGTCAAAAAGTCTGATTCCACTTTCAGATCTTGCACTGATAATAGAAAAGGTAACAATGTTACTAAAGCAGACCTTTACCCTATTCCTAGGATGGAGGACTGTATTGATCAAGTTGGGTCAGCAAAGTATGTTAGCAAATGGGATCTTTTAAAGGGATATTGGCAAGTACCCCTTACCAAAAGAGTTTGTGAGATTACTGCCTTTATAACTCTGTCTGGTTTGTTCTCCTATACAGTGATGCCTTTCGGCTTGCGGAATGCTCCAGCCACCTTCCAGAGGCTAATGAATCGGGTGGTCTCAGGTCTGGAAGGGTGTGTCGTGTATTTGGACGACGTGGTCGTCTACTCAGACTCCTGGGAGGAGCTTGTTTGGAGAGTGCAAAAGCCCTGTTCGAAAGACTGGTGTGGGCCAGGTTGACTATTAATTTGGCAAAATGTGAGTTTACCAAAGCTACAGTCACATACCTAGGCAAGGTTGTTGGTCAGGGTTTTGTCTGTCCCGTGGAAGCCAAGGTCCAGGCTGTGAAGCATTTCCCACAGCCCTCCACAAAGACAGAACTGATGCACTTCCTGGGAATGGCGGGGTACTGCCGCGCTTTCTGTAAACTTTTCAGTAGTAGTGTCCCCCCCTGACCAATCTGTTGAAGGCCAAGGCTTAATTTATCTGGTCCACCCAGTGCCAAGAGGCATTTGATGCAGTTAAGGCTCTTTTGTGTTTGGCACCTGTGTTGGCAGCACCAAATTTTAGGAAACCTTTCAAATTGCAGGTAGACGCCAGTCAAATTGGCACTGGTGCTGTGCTTCTCCAGGAGAATGATAACAATGTTGAGTGTCCAGTCAGTTTCTTCTCCCGGAAATTTAATAAGTATCAAAATATTCTGTAATTGAAAAGGAGGCTTTAGGTCTCATTTGGGCTTTACACTTCACAGGGCTTTTACTTCGAGGTCTATGTTGGTTCTGGTTTGACCCCTTTAACTGTGTTCACTGACTACAACCCACTTGTTTTTCTGCTCTGTCCCGTGCTCCTTTAACCTAGTTTGTATCTTCTCCCTGCTGACCCCTACGGGCTGTCTGCGCCTCTTTCCTCTTAAATTGCTCCCCAGGTACCAGGGCTGCCGAGTTTGAGGGGTGGACAGTCAGTTGGGGGACACGGGGCTCCTACTAGGAGCCGGGACTGGTATCCTTTTTTTGGGGGGGGGGGGGGGGGGGTGGAATTTGAATTGTTTTGAATATGTTGGAGCAAATTGGGTTGAGGGTGGGACCCTCATTTTACGGGGTGTGTGTGTGTGTGTGGGGGGGGGGGCTCCTCTGGGGTGTGTGGGGGGGGGGGTGTCACGGCTCCTCTGCAGTGCAGGGGCGGCTCCTCCTGCAGGTAGAGGAGGGTCGTTAGTGATTGGAGTCACCTGGGCTCAGGGTATTTAAACGGCTTCATTAATCACTCCTTCTCTCTCCTCCTCCAGGTATGAACCTGTTTTGTTTGTTCTTTTGTAGTTTTGCATAGTTTTCACTCAGTCATTCACACACACAGATTCACACATCCCTGCACTTTACCTACAACTTACATTATGATACTTCCACACCTCATACCTTTTTCTTAGTTTAAAGTTAATAGTTTGTTTATAATATTTTTTTTTTTTTAATTGGCCTATACCTGTTCGCATCCCCTCATTTTTGCCACAGGCTATGAGCCAGCCTGTGACACTTATGTCTGAAACACAAGCTTCTAGCAAGGGCAATTTTGGGGCTTCACCATGTTTCATTGAAATGTACACCTGTGTGTCATCCGCATTGCAGTGAAAGTTAACATTATGTTTTCGAATGACATCCCCAAGAGGTAAAATGTATGGTGAAGACGATAGTGGTCCTAAAACGGAACCTTGAGGAACACCGAAATGTACAGTTTTGTCAGAGGACAATCCATTCATAGAGACAAACTGATATCTTTCCGACAGATAAGATCTAAACCAGGCCAGAACTTGTCCGTGTAGACAGGATTGGGTTTCCAATCTCTCCTCACTAAGTTCCCCAATAGAATGTGATCAATGGTATCATAAGCAGCTCGAAGGTCTAGGAGCACGAGGACAGATGCAGAGCCTTGGTCTGACGCCATTAAAAGGTCATTTACCACCTTCACAATTGCAGTCTCGGTGCTATGAATGGGTCTAAAACTAGACTGAAGCATTATGTGTACATTGTTTGTCTTCAGGAAGGCAGTGAGATGCTGCACAACAGCTTTTTCTAAAATTTGAGAGGAATGGAAGATTCGATATAGGCCAATTCATTTTTTTATATTTTCTGGGTCAAGGTTTGGCTTTTTCAAGAGGCTTTATTACTGCCACTTTTAGTGAGTTTGGTACACATCCGGTGGATAGAGAGACGTTTATTATGTTCAACATAGGAGGGCCAAGCACAGGAAGCAGCTCTTTCAGTAGTTTAGTTGGAATATCCAGTATGCAGCTTGAAGGTTGAGAGGCCATGATTATTTTCATCATTGTGTCAAGAGATATAGTACTAAAACACTTGAGTGTCTCTCTTGATCCTAGGTCCTGGCAGAGTTGTGCAGACTCAGGACAACTGAGCTTTGGAGGAATACGCAGATTTAAAGAGTCCGTAATTTGCTTTCTTATGATCATGATCTTGTTCTCAAAGAAGTTTATGAATGTATTACTGCTGAAGTGAAAGCCATCCTCTCTTGGGGAATGCAGCGTTTTAGTTAGCTTTTCGACAGTATCAAAGACATTTCGGCTTGTTCTTATTTTCCTCAATTAAGTTGGAAAAATAGGATGATCGAACAGCAGTGATGGCTCTTCAATACTGCATGGTACTGTCTTTCCAAGCTAGCCGGAAGACTTCCAGTTTGTGGCGCAATTTCAGTTCCAATTTTCTGGAAGCTTGCTTCAGAGCTCGGGTATTTCTGTGTACCAGGGAGCTAGTCTCTTATGACATTTTTTAGGGGTGCGACTGCATCTAGGGTATTGTGCAAGGTTAAATTGAGTTCCTCAGTTAGGTGGTTAACTGATTTTTGTCCTCTGACATCCTTGGGTAGGCAGAGGGAATCTGGAAGGGCATCAAAGAATCTTTGTGTTGTCTGTGAATTTATAGCATGACTTTTGAGGCTCCTTGGTTGGGATCTGATCAGGTTACTTGTTGCAATTGCAAACATAATAAAATGGTGGTCTGATAGTCCAGGATTATGAGGAAAAACATTAAGATCCACAACATTTATTCCATGGGAAAAAACTAGGTCCAGAGTATGACTGTGACAGTGAGTAGGTCCAGAGACATGTTGGACAAAACCCACTGAGTCGATGATGGCTCCGAAAGCCTTTTGGAGTGAGTCTGTGGACTTTTCCATGTGAATATTAATATCACCCAAAATTTGAATATTATCTGCTATGACTTCAAGGTCCGATAGGAATTCGGGGAACTCTGAGGAACGCAGTGTATGGCCCAGGAGGCCTGTAAAAAGTATATAAGGCCAGGAGGCCTGTAAAAAGCTATAAAAAGTGATTGAGTAAGCTGCATAGATTTCATGACTAGAAGCTCAAAATACATTTTTCTTTTTTTTGTAAATTGAAATTATCGTAAATGTTAGCAACACCTCTGCCTTTGCGGGATGCATGGTCACTAGGCTTTTTCAAGAGAGGCTTTATTACTGCCACATTTAGTGAGTTTGGTACACATCCGGTGGATAGTGCCGTTTTAAAACCGTTTGGAATCCGCAATATTTACATGTGGTTCTCTAAGACTTTCTCTCACCAAGGCAGCTGCCTTAGCCAATTCGTCTCCTTTACGATTACCTATGGCGATTAAAACAAATCATATATTTTATAACTGTACGACGAGTATGGTCTTCACCTTTTCACAACTTCTAATTTACTGGGTAACTGACATGCTTCTAATCATGTCTCTACCTCCAGACCATTTTATTTTATTGGTGTTCCTGTTGCTGTTAACATGCCCCGATGTGACCACAATGTACCGAAATCATGAACTACTCCAAATGCATACCACACTGTGTTCATGTAACTAGAGCCATCTGTACAATGCTTTTCCCGATTCCAGTGCTGTCACTAACAAGTCAGTCCTAGGTTTTGGACCACCCCCCCCTTCCGTCAACTCTGTAAGTGTCTCAGCAATTTCAGAGAATGACTAAATAAAATGTCTAACAAAATTGAAAACTCCTAAAGTGTTCCTGAGCGTGCAAGGAGTGTTTTGGCCGTGCCAAACACTTCCATGGTTTCTACCCGATCCCGGGTAATGTATATCTTGCTCTTAGAAATCGAAAATGCCAAATATGTTACTTCTTGCTTTGCTAGTTGTGCTCGCTCATACGATGCTATATGACCCTGTTCCGAAAAATAGTCAATGTGGTGAGGTCTCGCAAGTGTTTCTTCATCTTTTGACGCTAATAACAAATCATCCACGTATTGTACCAACAGGATGGATCAACAACATTATAGTTACTCCACAATACTAAGCATGTAGAGAATACCATTTTTCCACAACATGCATCCTGTTTGCAACAAGGCACTAAAGTAATACTGCAAGAAATGTGGCAAAACGATTTAACTTTTTGTCCTGAATACAAAGTGTTATGTTTGTGGCCAAATCCAATACAAGACATTACTGAGAACCACTCCATATTTTCAAGCATAGTGGTGGCTGCATCATGTTATGGGTATGCTTGTAATCGTGTATGCTTTATATCTTGTGAATCTGTTCAATTTAAGACTCAGACAACCAGGTTAGGGCAGTTCATAACTAATCAGTGACCTTAATTGATCTTTCAAGTATAAGGGAGGAGTGAACTTGCATATACAGACACTTGGCCGTCCAGCAATTTGAGTTTGTTTCGCCTGGTGTAAAAGTTACATTTAGTTTCTGGAAATATTAATAACAATACTAAAGCACTAGAGAATCAGACCTGGGGGAACCTTCAATACTGCATCACTAGAGAATCAGACCTGGGGAAACCTTCAATACTGCATCACTAGAGAATCAGACCTGGGGGAACCTTCAATACTGCATCACTAGAGAATCAGACCTGGGGGAAACATTCAATACTGAAGCACTAGAGAATCAGACCTGGGGGAAACATTCAATACTGAAGCACTAGAGAATCAGACCTGGGGGAACCTTCAATACTGCATCACTAGAGAATCAGACCTGGGGGAACCTTCAATACTGAAGCACTAGAGAATCAGACCTGGGGGAAACATTCAATACTGCATCACTAGAGAATCAGACCTGGGGAACCTTCAATACTGAAGCACTAGAGAATCAGACCTGGGGGAACCTTCAATACTGAAGCACTAGAGAATCAGACCTGGGGGAAACATTCAATACTGCATCACTAGAGAATCAGACCTGGGGAAACCTTCAATACTGAAGCACTAGAGAATCAGACCTGGGGAACCTTCAATACTGAAGCACTAGAGAATCAGACCTGGGGAACCTTCAATACTGCATCACTAGAGAATCAGACCTGGGGGAAACATTCAATACTGCATCACTAGAGAATCAGACCTGGGGAAACCTTCAATACTGAAGCACTAGAGAATCAGACCTGGGGAAACCTTCAATACTGAAGCACTAGAGAATCAGACCTGGGGAAACCTTCAATACTGAAGCACTAGAGAATCAGACCTGGGGAAACCTTCAATACTGCATCACTAGAGAATCAGACCTGGGGGAACCTTCAATACTGAAGCACTAGAGAATCAGACCTGGGGGAACCTTCAATACTGCATCACTAGAGAATCAGACCTGGGGGAACCTTCAATACTGAAGCACTAGAGAATCAGACCTGGGGGAACCTTCAATACTGAAGCACTAGAGAATCAGACCTGGGGGAACCTTCAATACTGAAGCACTAGAGAATCAGACCTGGGGGAACCTTCAATACTGCATCACTAGAGAATCAGACCTGGGGGAACCTTCAATACTGCATCACTAGAGAATCAGACCTGGGGGAACCTTCAATACTGAAGCACTAGAGAATCAGACCTGGGGGAACCTTCAATACTGAAGCACTAGAGAATCAGACCTGGGGGAACCTTCAATACTGAAGCACTAGAGAATCAGACCTGGGGAACCTTCAATACTGAAGCACTAGAGAATCAGACCTGGGGAAACCTTCAATACTGAAGCACTAGAGAATCAGACCTGGGGGAACCTTCAATACTGAAGCACTAGACAATCAGACCTGGGGGAACCTTCAATACTGAAGCACTAGAGAATCAGACCTGGGGGAAACATTCAATACTGCATCACTAGAGAATCAGACCTGGGGAAACATTCAATACTGCATCACTAGAGAATCAGACCTGGGGGAAACATTCAATACTGAAGCACTAGAGAATCAGACCTGGGGGAACCTTCAATACTGCATCACTAGAGAATCAGACCTGGGGAAACATTCAATACTGCATCACTAGAGAATCAGACCTGGGGGAAACATTCAATACTGAAGCACTAGAGAATCAGACCTGGGGGAACCTTCAATACTGCATCACTAGAGAATCAGACCTGGGGGAAACATTCAATACTGCATCACTAGAGAATCAGACCTGGGGAACCTTCAATACTGCATCACTAGAGAATCAGACCTGGGGAAACATTCAATACTGCATCACTAGAGAATCAGACCTGGGGGAACCTTCAATACTGCATCACTAGAGAATCAGACCTGGGGGAACCTTCAATACTGCATCACGAGAGAATCAGACCTGGGGGAAACATTCAATACTGAAGCACTAGAGAATCAGACCTGGGGGAACCTTCAATACTGCATCACTAGAGAATCAGACCTGGGGGAACCTTCAATACTGCATCACTAGAGAATCAGACCTGGGGGAACCTTCAATACTGCATCACGAGAGAATCAGACCTGGGGGAAACATTCAATACTGCATCACGAGAGAATCAGACCTGGGGGAAACATTCAATACTGAAGCACTAGAGAATCAGACCTGGGGGAACCTTCAATACTGCATCACGAGAGAATCAGACCTGGGGAAACATTCAATACTGCATCACGAGAGAATCAGACCTGGGGGAAACATTCAATACTGAAGCACTAGAGAATCAGACCTGGGGGAACCTTCAATACTGCATCACGAGAGAATCAGACCTGGGGGAAACATTCAATACTGCATCACTAGAGAATCAGACCTGGGGGAAACATTCAATACTGCATCACTAGAGAATCAGACCTGGGGGAAACATTCAATACTGCATCACTAGAGAATCAGACCTGGGGGAAACCTTCAATACTGCATCACGAGAGAATCAGACCTGGGGGAAACCTTCAATACTGCATCACTAGAGAATCTCCAATAATCGGTATCGGCGTTGAAAAATCATAATCGGTCGACCTCTGGCTAGGTTAACGTTAACAGTCAGAGCTGCTTTTTAAAATCTACATTGCCAAGCATCTAGAGGCAGATTTAATTTGATCTTTGTTGACAAGGAGGTGGTGAAACAGGATGAGCTTATATTCCAATTTCCCCCAGAGGGCAGCAGATCTCTTCCAATTACTATTTTTTATTTTTCCCTGGTAGACTGCGGCTTTGGCGTGCAGAAGTACCTGGTGAGACTGCTGACCTATTTACCGGGAACCACCATCGCCAAAGTGCCCTGCTCTCCACAGATCCTGTATGAAGCTGGCAAAATGGCCGCCAAGATGGACACAGTCCTGCAGGAAGTATGATTATCTTCAATTAGTCTGCCTGAGGTGCGTTCAAGTAGGCTAATGTTTGCAAATGTTGCTATTTAAAATGCATACAGTTAGTTTGGCAACATTTTAACTTGAAGAGGGTAAGATATAACACCTCAATTAAATGTGACGTCAAAATATTTTCACTGTTTGCAATGTCTGGCCTTATGGTTTATGCAACATTGTACCCTATATAGACCTACTATGTGGCCGTTGCTGTGGTAAGATAGAGAGAGAAAAGCGCTCCTGTAGTCCAGTGTTTTTGCCCAAACAATTAATATCCTACGGTTGGGATCTTGCGACCAATTTGTCAGTGAAAAGCATGCAGACAAAACAAGCCTTTTGAAATATTTCAACTACAATCGTGGGCTAACACAGGTTGGAAAGCAAATGGCTTCTGCTGAAAAGAGAAGACTCTAATCTGTCAACTGTAGGATACGACATATATTGTATCAACTTCCAAATAGGCCTATAATGCGAACTGTATTGTTTTACAAAGTTAAACAAGTGAGTGGCTTTGGGTATGAGAGCGAGGCCATCGCTGGTGAGTGAGCTGTGCATAAGTGGGTGAGTCAGTAAAACTGGAAAGCTTTTTTGGGACTATAATTGTCTCTGCGGACTGTACAATATGTCTCTCCACAGACCTAGGCCTAGGTTATTGATGGATTCAAGACAAGGTCGTTTTTTTATTGATCTGTTTGTCAGTAGCCTGTCATTTCGATCATTTGTGCAGTGTTTTAAAAAAAATAAAAAGATTCTGCCAGTCTCCACTCATGTAAAATAATGCATGAAATGTTTTTATATAAAACCACATTTTTTTCCCAGACCCGAGGCTACTAAAATTGTTCCCCGTGTGTGCAACTTCTGTAAGCGCGACGGTACGAATGCATGTAATGATAAATAAATAAATGAATAATAATAATAAATAATAAAGATATGCATGTAATGATAAATAAATAAATAATAATAAATAATAAAGATATGCATGTAATGATAAATGAATAAATAATAATAATAATAAATAATAAAAATATGCATGTAATGATAAAGGAATAAATAATAATAATAATAAATAATAAAGATATGCATGTAATGATAAATAAATAATAATTAATAAAGATATGCATGTAATGATAAATAAATGAATAAATAATAATAATAATAAAGATATGCATGTAATGATAAATAAATAATAATAATTAATAAAAATATGCATGTAATGATAAATAAATAATAAAGATATGCATGTAATAATAAATAAATAAATGAATAAATAATAATAAATAATAAAGATATGCATGTAATGATAATAATAATAAATAATAAAGATATGCATGTAATGATAAATAAATAATAATAAATAATAAAGATATGCATGTAATAATGAATAAATAATAATAAATAATAAAGATATGCATGTAATGATAAATAAATAATAATAAATAAAAGATATGCATGTAATGATGAATAAATAAATAAATAATAAAGATATGCATGTAATGCTTTGTTATAAAAGGTATTTTCCTTTTTCATGCATTCTGGTGCCTCTGAGACCACTAGGTCACTTTTTGCTCCCACCTGATTTAAAAAAAAAATGTTTAAATATTTTTTTTTTTTTTACAAATGGAGCTCTGGATGACCCCCTTTGAGTATTGTAGTATCATTCATAAAACCTTTTATTCCATTTATTCAGTATCATTCATGAGTAAATAAAATACCCTTTTTCATGACAACTTCTTGGATGGGGTATGCAAAAGGAAAACACAATTTTTATGGGTGTCTCAGTGTCATATTCACATTTCAAGTAAAGAATGAAGCCAGTAAAAGTGTCATCTCTTTTTAAATGTTTGTTAGGTTTGGCTCAGGGCAAACAAAATTAGCAGTGTTTTTCTAAGCTGTTGAAAAACCATCACAATACATATTATTCTAGGAGGTTGATGCTTATTCTGTGTGAGTGAATACATTTCTCGTATATAGAGAGCAAGAAAATGGGTTCTGTCAATTTGAAATCGTCACAATGGATTGAAATATGCATTGGACATAGAGTAATACTGAAGGCCGTATTAAAATATTTTTTCATATGCTGGATTGTTGGTTTTTGAATGTGAGCTTTGAACGCACCTCTAAATGTTGACCAAACAAAATACTGTCATGATTTTACCCCCATTTCCCTGCATGCTCTATGACCCACTGCTATGCGTGATCAGATGATTTCAAGGAGTTTTGGTTTATATATGATATAATATATATATAACGATTGATTGGCAAACAAATATTTCAGTGTTAATTAAAAAACATAATACATAATTGCTCATAGCTGTAGAACGGCATGTTTTAAAATAAAAAAATGTCTGACAATAATCTGATCGACAGTAGTTAACTCAGTTCACGGTTGATGAGTCTGTTTTTATAGATGGAACATCCTCAACTCCATGTACTACAGAGGGAGAAGTTCATCTGGAGTCTGTCCAACATCCCTCTGCTGGAGCCGTACCTCCATGTAATGGACGGAGATCCTGTACAGCAGGTGGTCAAGTCAGTCATCCAACTATACAAGACTTGTGTTCAGCCCAAACTCGGCTCCTTCCGCAAGTGTGAGTCTCTCCCTTCACCAGCTGTTCTGTCAGAGCTCTCTCTTTTGATAGACCTGGTTCAAATGGAAGAAAACGGACTGGAACAGCGTAGGACTAGTTCATCAAGAGAGGCACATTTTTTGTTTTCCATTGCATGCCACAATGAATATGACCTTCATTTTAACAAAGTAACCAATCTGTTGTAATGATTAACAGGTCAGGTACTGATGCAGGTGGAGAATGTAATGGTTTATAACTGAGCTGTGAAATCAAACCTGGAGTCAAATAGTATTGGTTTTCTTTCAAACTTTCACTGGGCATTATTGAGTTTACTCAGTGCAATGGAACCAATGAAATAGGCCACCAAAGTACAAACCACGCCCATTTGGTACTCTAGGTAGACTCACGCAAACGCTCAAAACATTTGAACGATTTGAATTACTATTTGAGCAAACGTCTGGTACTATTGCACGTGCATATTTGATATGTCAAGTAAACGTGCATTTGTTTCTATGTAGGCATCAACCATGGTGACTTCAATGACCACAACATCTTGGTGCAACCAGATGATTCAACCGGCTACAAAATCTCTGGCATCCTGGACTTTGGGGACATGAGCAGCGGCTACTATGTGTTCGAGCTGGCCATCGCCATCATGTACATGATGATGGAGAACCCCACACCTCTGGATGTGGCAAGAGACGTGCTAGCCGGCTGGGAGAGTGTTATTCCCCTCAACGAAGCCGAGAGGGACGCACTCTACCTGCTGGTGCTCTGTCGCTTCTGCCAGTCCCTGGTTGTTGCCCGCCACACTGTGATGCAGCACCCGGAGAACAAAGATTACCTCATGATCACCACCAAGGCGGGCATCAGTCATCTTTGCCGACTTTGGGAACTGGGCAAGGAAGTGGTGGAGAGGAGGTGGTTTCAGAATGCCGCCCAGTATCCTGGCAAAGAGTGGCCCAATGTTCTCCAAGCCCAAGAGGTTTAAGGGAAGCAGTCTCTCTTGAAGGATATTTCAGGGACTTTCACTTTCTTTTCATAGGCTGTGTGTCCCGATTTATTTTCCCTTCAGCCAGTGCTTTCACCAATCCAAATATTAAATCCATGTGGAGTCTGCAGGTGCACCTTTGTAAGTATTAAAAGGTGCACTCAGCAATATGAAATCATTAAAGTGTGGCGTGCCTCAAGCTGATAGTTGGTTGTCATCCTGTTCTGCATGATAATTTCATATTGCTGAGTCTAGCAGACCCCTTTTAGTAACTCAGTTTTACATGCATTAAGTCATCTCTTAACACTTCCAAAGCTTTGATTTACGAGTTTAAACCCCCCCCGCACGGAATTTGTGCTCTTTTCAAAATGGCATGTTGACATTGTCATACTGTGGATAATGTCTGTTGGGATAATGTCTGTTGGGATGAAGGCCATATGATTATTCAAATGAGTAGGTCGGATGATTTTAGGTGCTTATATGCATAGCAACAATTTACTCTGAATCAGCTGTGGCAATGTCCACAATCCACACTATGTCCTGTGTCAATTTTCATCATTTTTAGGGCTCACTTCAATTGGTGTAACTCACTTTACAAAATAAGCAATTCAGCAGCTATGACCTACATTTAACTAGTGCCTGTTTAAGGAGTCGTTGATGTACCATGATCGGTTGTTAAAATCATATTTTGTACCATGATTGTTTGTTAAAATCATATTTTGTAAGATTCATCTAATTCCGTTGCATAATAAACCTACAAATCTGTGAAATTAAGAAACTTTCAAAGTATTTATTTTATGAAACTGGATATATCAATCAATGAAGCGATGAAGGGATATACAGGCAGGTCTGAACTTATTGGCACCCTTGATAAAGATGAGCAAAAACATACAAATACTGAACAAATATTACATGCTAAAAAAAATTGTACTCTTGTTTTTTTTTACTAATACAATTGCTCAGAGAAGCAGATTTAGTTAAAACAAAATCTAGGGGTAAAAATTATTGGCACCCTTTATAAAGACGAGCAAAAACATACAAATACTGAACTAATATTACATGCTAAAAAAATTGTACTCTTATTTTTTTTTACTAATACAATTGCTCAGAGAAACAAGATTTAGTTCAAACAAAATCTAGGGGTAAAAATTATTGGCACCCCTGTTTTCAATACATTTTCAAAAAATCAAGTCTAATTTTAATTGTCACAAGGCACCAAATACAATTTCACCTTACAGTGAAATGCTTACTTACAAGCGCTTAACCAACAATGCAGTTAAGTAAAACAAATAAAAAATAAAATAACAATGCAAATAGTCTGGGTAGCTGTTCAGGAGTCTTATAGCTTGGGGGTAGAAGCTGTTAAGAAGCCTTTTGGACCTCGACATGGTGCGCCGGTACCGCTTGCCATGCGGTAGCAGAGAGAACAGTCTAACTAGTGTGACTGATCACGTTGAGGGAGAGATTGTTGTCCTGGCATCACACGGTCAGGTCTCTGACCTCCCTCCCTATAGGCTGTCTCATTGTCAGTGATCCGGCCTACCACTGTTGTCGTCAGCAAACTTATTGATGGTGTTGGGAGTCGTGCCTGGACGTGCAGACATGAGTGAACAGGGAGTACAGGAGGGGACTGAGTACACACCCCTGAGGGACCCCCATGTTGAGGATCAGCGTGGCGGATATGTTGTGACCTACCCTTACCATCTTGGGGCGGCCCGTCAGGACGTCCAGGATCCAGTTGCAGAGGGAGGTGTTTAGTCCCAGGGTCCTTAGCTTAGTGATGAGCTTTGATGTCATGGTGTTGATCTGTAGTCAATGAATAGCATTCTCATTTGTGTTCCTTTTGCCTAGGTGTGTAAGGGCAGTGTGGAGTGCAATAGAGATTGCATCATCTGTACATCTGTTGACGCAGTATGCAAATTGGAGTGGGTCTAGGGTTTATGGGATAATGGTGTTGATGTGAGCCATGATCAGCCTTTCAAAGCATTTCATGGCTAGAGATGTGAGGGCTACGGATCGGTAGTCATTTAGGCAGGTTACCTTAGTGTTCTTGGGCACAGGGACTATGGTGGTCTGCTTGAAACATGTTGGTATTACAGACAGGGAGAGGTTGAAAATGTCAGTGATGACACTTGCCAGTTGGTCAGCACATGCTCGGAGTACATGTTCTGGTAATCTCTCTGGCCCTGCGGCCTTGTGAATGTTGACCATTTTTAGGTCTTACTCACATTGACTGTTGAGTGCGTTATCACGCAGTCGTCCGGAACAGCTGATGCTCTCATGCATGTTTCAGTGTTTGCCTCGAAGCGAGCATAGAAGTAGTTTAGCTCGCCTGAGCATATAAGTAGTTTGTCTGGTAGGCTCGTGTCACCGTCACTAGTCCTGTATTGATGCTTTGCCTGTTTGATTGTTCGTCGGAGGGCATAGCGGGATTTCTTATAAGCTTCCGGGTTACACGAAACCCAAACCGGCTGTGCGCGTGCGCAATCGTGCATACATTTATTTTGTCCCCCCTCACCAAATGCGATCAGGAAATGCAGGTTAAAATATCAAAACAAACTCTGAACCAATTACATTAATTTGGGGACCGGTCAATAAGCAGTAAACATGTATGGCAATTTAGCTAGCTAGCTTGCACTTTCTAGCTAATTTGTCATATATAGCTAGCTTGCTGTTGCTAGCTAATTTGTCATATATAGCTAGCTTGCTGTTGCTAGCTAATTTGTCCTGGGATTGTGCATTTCAGGTAAAATAACAAGGTCCTCTACTCTGACAATTAATCCACACATAAAACGGTCAACCGAATCGTTTCTAATCACCTCTCCTCCTCCCAGGCTATTTCATCTTTGAACTTATATGGTGATTGGCATCTAAACTTTCATAGTTTTACCACAACTAGCGGCAACAAAGTTTGTTTTTCAATCATCCACATGGGTATAACCAATTGAGGAGATGGCAAATTGGGTACCTGCTTCTATAAACCAATGAGGAGATGGCACATGGGTACCTGCTTCTATAAACCAATGAGGAGATGGCACATGGGTACCTGCTTCTAAATCAAATTTTATTTGTCACATACACATGGTTAGCAGATGTTAATGCGAGTGTAGCGAAATGCTTGTGCTTCTAGTTCCGACAATGCAGTAATAACCAACAAGTAATCTAACTAACAATTCCTAAACTACTGTCTTATACGCAGTGTAAGGGGATAAAGAATATGTACATAAGGATATATGAATGAGTGATGGTACAGAGCAGCATAGGCAAGATACAGTAGATGGTATCGAGTACAGTATATACATATGAGATGAGTATGTAAACAAAGTGGCATAGTTAAAGTGGCTAGTGATACATGTATTACATAAGGATGCAGTCGATGATATAGAGTACAGTATATACGTATGCATATGAGATGAATAATGTAGGGTAAGTAACATTATATAAGGTAGCATTGTTTAAAGTGGCTAGTGATATATTTACATAATTTCCCATCAATTCCCATTATTAAAGTGGCTGGAGTTGAGTCAGTGTCAGTGTGTTGGCAGCAGCCACTCAATGTTAGTGGTGGCTGTTTAACAGTCTGATGGCCTTGAGATAGAAGCTGTTTTTCAGTCTCTCGGTCCCAGCTTTGATGCACCTGTACTGACCTCGCCTTCTGGATGATAGCGGGGTGAACAGGCAGTGGCTCGGGTGGTTGATGTCCTTGATGATCTTTATGGCCTTCCTGTAACATCGGGTGGTGTAGGTGTCCTGGAGGGCAGGTAGTTTGTCCCCGGTGATGCGTTGTGCAGACCTCACTACCCTCTGGAGAGCCTTACGGTTGAGGGCGGAGCAGTTGCCGTACCAGGCGGTGATACAGCCCGCCAGGATGCTCTCGATTGTGCATCTGTAGAAGTTTGTGAGTGCTTTTGGTGACAAGCCGAATTTCTTCAGCCTCCTGAGGTTGAAGAGGCGCTGCTGCGCCTTCTTCACGATGCTGTCTGTGTGAGTGGACCAATTCAGTTTGTCTGTGATGTGTATGCCGAGGAACTTAAAACTTGCTACTCTCTCCACTACTGTTCCATCGATGTGGATAGGGGGGTGTTCCCTCTGCTGTTTCCTGAAGTCCACAATCATCTCCTTAGTTTTGTTGAGTGTGAGTGTAATAATTGAATAACACAGATTCCTACATTTATTTTGCAACGCACGCGACGTGAGTGGTGTAGTCAGGGTATTAAGAGGCCCGCTCCTTGAACTCTACCCTTTAGCTCAGTGCAAATGTTGCCTGTAATCCATGGCTTCTGGTTGGTGTATGTGCGTGCGTGCATTTCCTGTGGGGACAATGTCCTCAATGCACTTATTGATAAAGCCAGTGACTGATGGCTTTATCAACAACACATTTTTCTATAAAGTTAATATCCTGATTGGTGAATGAATGTCTGTCCTCATTATTGGTCATTTAAGACGTCCGCTACAAGATAAGATACATGTTTTTGTAATCTTTTTATTCTGGATATTTGTGTTCTTTTCACTCTGTCATTTAGGTCACAAAATGTGGAATAAGTCAAAGGGTATGAATACTTGCTGAAGACATTGTATACCAGTGGCGGTCAGTGCAGTTTATGATGAGGGAGGACAATATACCTTTCTCATGAGCGCGGCCTTATTTCTTTACAGCGTGTTGGACGACTGTCATTCATATTCCATTCACCCAGTTCAATGTAACATCCATAGGTTTAGGCTACTACATGATACTCAAATTTTCCCTATACCCATTATGACGTTGCTACAACATAGGTGCACACAGGTCGAGAGAATGATTTGAGATGACAGGTAGTGACACATGGACAGACAGACGACACATTCAATACCGCCTTGTACACTCTTGCCTACGTCTAGCTTATCTGGGGTGTAATCATTAGTCCAACAGTTACAAATGAGAGTTTCTATTGGACAAATTCAGGTATTTTTATCCGTTTCGTTCCGTTTAAGAAACGCTTTTCAACAGAATCGGCGGAATGAATACACTAACTGCATAAACACAGTTCACTTCCATAGCAGCCATGTTGTATTCATTCTAGGCCCCTATGTACTCACATTTTCCCTTCGTTTGTGGACTTCAATGAACTAACACATCAGCCCTATGTGACCAGGCAAAAAAAACGAAGCCAAATCATGTCATAACCGCTAAACACAGCCTACACACGTTACTTTAGCTAATCCATATTAGCTAATGTAACACCCTAGTCAACACAGCTAATAGAACTAATGCGTTATTAAACCCGCTATAATCATGCAGTAACGTTAGTGTATAGTCAGTAAGCAGTAAGCCCCGGAAGCAATAAAACTAAAAGCTTTACCATGACACGGAAGAGTTCCAGTGTTGTGTTGGATAGTCATAGCCAGTTAGCTAACATAGAATCCCTCTGTTTGAGATGGGTTTTTGAGTAACTAAACTTGCCAGCTGCATTTGCTAGCTAAGTGAAACTGAAAAAATGACTCTCGCTCTTGCTTCTCCTTAATTTAAGAAATTAATTTGTTGAATTTTTGTTTGAGTCAATTACTCACTGCATTTTATGCACTGCAGTGCTAGCTAGCTGTAGCTTATCCTTTCAGTGCAAGATTCATTCTCTGATCCTTCGATTGGGTGGACAACATGCCAGTTCATGCTGCAAGAGCTCTGATAGGTTGATGTCCGTCCTCATAATCACTGTAAGTCTATTGAAGGGGGTGAGAACCATGAGCCTACAAGGTTTTGTATTGAAGTCAATGTACCAAGAGGAGGAAGGAAGCTAGCTGTCCTCCGGCTATACCATGGTGCTACCCTACCGAGTGATGTTGAGGAAATAAAATAAATTTGTATGTCACATCATAGGAAAAGATACGCAAGTGGGCAGTTTGGATTTGTCACGCCCAAATATATCATACTTTGACTAAAACAATAATTTATTGACTTAAATCATTGTGCAACATCATGGGTAACCTCCTGGTCATCTTTCAGCTCAAAAAGTGGATTTCTACTGGTGTCGGGGCTCTTAAGTGTACCAACCTTTACTGCAAAGAAGAGAGACTTTGCACGTTTTTGAAAACAATAAGCAATAACTTTCAGGGTTGATGTTTCCTTGAGTGGATGGTCGGGGCCAGAACACAGGTATAAATCATTTGCACATTGACCGCAAGAATCCCAAACAGGTATAGTATTAGACAAAAACAGAATCATTCCAAACCTTGATTAGGCCTACGATGAAGTGTGATGTACCATCTCTTGGGCTAATCGCATCTAAGAACCATTTTGTCTTTCATGGTCACGCTATCGATCGAGCATTCTATTATTTCTAAACAATGGTATATCTATTGTTCTTCCTGTGTTTCTTCTCAAATAGCTTTCAATCAATGAACAACACGTATAGATAAAGGAGTTAGAAGTAAATTCATTGGGGTATTATATTGAATCGATCATGCTTTACATGTCACCATGTCACATCTTGAATATGTGATTGTGCTCACCACAATACGATTCTGGTAACGTGGAAAATGGACTAGTAAACCGCTCCCATTCAATCCCTATTGATACTACTGGTGGCTGCTTTTAGGGACCAACTCCCTCCATGCACATTTTTACCCGGCGTCATGCCATCGATCTACATTTTGTGGTATTTTATACAGACTGTGGCAACTGCCCCTGAGATGGTCTAGATTTGACAATCCAATGAGCCACAAATGCAAGCAAGATTACACACAATCACAAAATGGTGTTAGTAATTTTGTCTTGCTTGGTTATCTTGTTAATAGCTCTATTGTTGAGGGGTATGGAAAGCGGTTTTAACAAATACAGTGCCTTGCAAATGTATTCAGACCCCTTGGATTTCTTCACATTTTGTGTTACATACAAAGGATTAAAATTGATTTGTCTTCCCCCCCCCTCAATAATCTACACAAAATACTATGTAATATTAGAAGGGGGAAAAAATAGTTTAAGAAATAATACAAATGTAGTCGTTGCATACTGCATTCAGAAAGTATTCACAACCCTAGACTTTTTCAAAATGTTTTTACAAAGTGAGATTAAAATGGATTTGTCATTTTTTGTCAATGACCTACACAAAATACTCTGTCAAAGTAGAATTTTTATTACAACATTTGAAAAGAAATATAATAAATAACACTAATATATATATAGATTAGATAAGTATTCAACCCTGATTCAATACGTGTTAGAATCACATTTGGCAGTGATTACAGCCATATTCCTACACACAAATAAAGAAGCATATCATATCCCAATTTAGCCTAATCCAGGTTTGGAACTAATCTGTTCTTTGACAATTTTTTTGCAGTTTTACTTTAGTGCCTTTACATTTACATTTAAGTCATTTGGCAGACGCTCTTATCCAGAGCGACTTATTGCAAAATATATATATATATATATATATATATATATTCGGATTCTGTACAGACTTCCTTTTCACTCTGTCAATTAGGTTAGTATTGTGAAGTAACTACAATGTTGTTGATCCATCCTCAGTTTTCTATCACAGTCATTCAACTCAGTGACTGTTTTAAAGTTACTATTGGCCTCAAGGTGAAATTCTTGAGCGGTTTCCTTCCTCTCACGCAACTGAGTTAGGAAGGACACCTGTATCTTAGTAGTGACTGGGTGTATTGATACACCATCCAAAGTGTAATGAATAACTTCACCATGCTCAAAGGGATATTCAGTGTCTGCTTTTTAAAAATATTTCCCCATCTACCCATAGGTGTCCTTTGCCAGGCATTGGAAAACCTCCCTAGTCTTTGTGGTTGAAATTCACTGCTCGACTGAGGGACCTTACAGGTAATTATATGTGTGGGTTACAGAGATGAGGTAATTGTTTTAAGAAATCATGTTAAACACTATTACTGCACACAGTGTGAGTCCATGCAACCTATGTAACTTGTTAAGCACATGTTTACTCCTGAACTTATTTAGGCTTGCCATAAAACAAAGGGGTTGAATACTTATTGACTCAAGACATTTCAACTTTTAATATTTAATTCATTGGGCCAGTAGGGGGGGGGAACTACATGTAACCCATTTAAAATTCAGGCTGTAGCAACAAAACGTGTAAAAAAAAATAACATATTCAAGGGGTGTGAATACTTTCTGAAGGCAGTGTACATGTCATGTGACGAACTAACTGAACTGCAATCAATGCAAGAGAGAAAATTTGATGTCGTAGTTGCATTTAATTTATCTTTTAAGTACAACAAAAAAAAAAATCACTAACTATTATACCCTTGAAATACTTGTGCAGGGAAACTGACACACAGTCCTACTTTGACACAGCTAAGTGCTCCAAATGTGCAGTGTTGATACTCTCTTTAATACGCTACATGACAAAGTTCATTTCCACTAATATGTATTTCTATGCGTGTGTATAAAAACCTTTTAGCCTAGGCAAAGGCTTCACATTTTACAGTACAGTTAAAACCTACCCTCTGCCTATTCCCATGGTGTGATGATATTAGTGCCACCAAAAAAATGTATGGGGATTTAATTTCCGATAGCACTAACCTCGCTCCATATATTCCCATTCACAGATGGGCAAGTGTTTTTTTTCCATCAGTCATAATTGCTGTCCAAAAACAACCATTAAAAGGTCCATCTTTATCATTTACCATTCAAACAAGCTTCAGCCCAACTGAAATACTGTTCATTAAAATGTCATTAACAATTGTTACAATATTACATAAAAGATACCCCATTAAATATTTATACAATTCATTTACAAAAATCCACACGCAGATGAAATCCCAAACACAATCCTCCAACAACATATGATACAATTATCTTATACTTCAAGAACGCCATGTATTGCCAAGTTTGAGATCTTTGATAAGTGACATAAGTACTACCAACAACAATTTATGTCAAGATTATTTTAATTCTAAAACATTTTACAAGCTTGTTATTAAATAAGAACATGTCAAGATAAAGCTTTAGATATGAAGGCCTCCTTTCTTGCATCCATCTTGAAGCTGAAAATTTACACCGCACATTCAAAATTCAAAACTTTTACCCAAGGCACCATATGATTCACATAATGTGGTTTGAATGGACTAAATAAGGCATTCTGCATCCGTCAGAACAGCTAACTAAAAACTGGACGATATGAAAACAACAGGAGGGACTGTGGTGTGCTTTAAGCGAGTGTAGACTATGATGCATTTGATGAGTATATTATTTTCAACAGGACTATAGAGGTGTCGCCATATCATCACAGTCAAATGAAGGTGGTTTTGTATAGCTCTACTGTTAGCAAGAGCCATAGATGCTAAAGAATAAATGACACAGCATTACTATACATGTAGCACACACCTCTAAGAGCCTTGCGGAGGGGTATAGAGGCAGGTATGTCCAAGGATGTGGACTGTGTGTTGTGCTCGTTGTGGTGGCCAGTGTTCCCAGTAACACCAGATTTAAGAGCTGTGGTTTCCAGTGTTCCCAGTGCCAGCCAGCAGTGTCATGGACACTGGGCCCAGAGTTTGACTGTCCTGTCTGCGGAGGAGGACAGGAAGGAAAGGTCGTGCGTGTGCCACCGACATTGGATGACCTTGTCCCCGTGCTCCGCCGCCACCGTCAGAGGAAGCTGCTTCGTCAGGTCACCTGGTGATTCATTAACACACACACACACACACACACACCATGAGGCACGTGGCCACACGAACTGTAGGGCTACATCACCATTCTTCACTCATCTCCACTCATGTCCTGAAGTGTGCACTAACACATGCCCCGTCATCTATTTGAAAGCCTTCACCTGGGGAGTTTGCACCCTTGTCAAATCCATGAGAATGAGTGGGAAAGTGCGCACACTTCAGTGCACACTCCAGAGCCATGTAGAGACCGGGGGGGGGTAGTCAGGATGATGGTGATGTCAACATCTGACTACATGAGCAAAGCAGTCAAGACAAAAAAACCTACAAGTAAACCAAACAAAGTTCTTCACAATAGAGAAAGCTGTTGTGTTACACAGTATATAAAGCACTTGTGTGTTCGCGGACCAGGTGTTACCTTGTTGGGTTTGTGTGTGCGCGAGCGGACTAGACGGTACCTTGTTCGGTTTGTGTGTGAGCGAGCGGACTAGACGGTACCTTGTTGGGTTTGTGTGTGAGCGAGCGGACTAGACGGTACCTTGTTGGGTTTGTGTGTGAGCGAGCGGACTAGACGGTACCTTGTTGGGTTTGTGTGTGAGCGAGCTGACTAGACGGTACCTTGTTCGGTTTGTGTGTGAGCGAGCGGACTTTGTGTGTGCGCGAGACGGTACCTTGTTGGGTTTGTGTGTGCGCGAGCGGACTAGACGGTACCTTGTTCGGTTTGTGTGTGAGCGAGCGGACTAGACGGTACCTTGTTGGGTTTGTGTGTGAGCGAGCGGACTAGACGGTACCTTGTTCGGTTTGTGTGTGAGCGAGCGGACTAGACGGTACCTTGTTGGGTTTGTTTGTGCGCGCGGACCAGGCGGTACCTTGTTGGGTTTGTGTGTGCGCGAGGGGACCAGGCTGTACCTTGTTGGGTTTGTGTGTGCACGCAGACCAGGCGGTACCTTGTTGAGTTTGTGTGTGCGCGAGCGGACCAGACGGTACCTTGTTGGGTTTGTGTGTGCGTGAGTGGACCAGGCCGTACCTTGATGGGTTTGTGTGTGCACGCAGACCAGGCAATACCTTGTTGGGTTTGTGTGTGCGCGAGCGGACCAGGCGGTACCTTGTTGGGTTTGTGTGTGCACGGACCAGGCGGTACCTTGTTGGGTTTGTGTGTGCGTGAGCGGACCAGGCGGTACCTTGTTGGGTTTGTGTGTGCGTGAGCGGACCAGGCGGTACCTTGTTGAGTTTGTGTGTGCGTGAGCGGACCAGGCCGTACCTTGATGGGTTTGTGTGTGCACGGACCAGGCAGTACCTTGTTGGGTTTGTGTGTGCGTGAGCGGACCAGGCGGTACCTTGTTGAGTTTGTGTGTGCGTGAGCGGACCAGGCCGTACCTTGATGGGTTTGTGTGTGCACGCAGACCAGGCGGTACCTTGTTGAGTTTGTGTGTGCGCGAGCGGACCAGGTGTTACCTTGTTGGGTTTGTGTGTGCGCGAGCGGACCAGACGGTACCTTGTTGGGTTTGTGTGTGCGCGAGCGGACCAGACGGTACCTTGTTGGGTTTGTGTGTGCACGGACCAGGCGGTACCTTGTTGGGTTTGTGTGTGCGTGAGCGGACCAGGCGGTACCTTGTTGGGTTTGTGTGTGCGTGAGCGGACCAGGCGGTACCTTGTTGAGTTTGTGTGTGCGTGAGCGGACCAGGCCGTACCTTGATGGGTTTGTGTGTGCACGCAGACCAGGCGGTACCTTGTTGAGTTTGTGTGTGCGCGAGCGGACCAGGTGTTACCTTGTTGGGTTTGTGTGTGCGCGAGCGGACGGTACCTTGTTGAGTTTGTGTGTGCACGGACCAGGCGGTACCTTGTTGGGTTTGTGTGTGCGCGCGGACCAGGCGGTACCTTGCAGGTCAGTGATGATGACTTTGTTGTCGTAGGAACCCGTGAGCAGATAGTGTGCCCCGGGAGAGAAACGGACAGAGCGCAGGTCGCTGGTGTGTGGGCGGTACGTCTGCACCATCCGGCCTCCTCTGATGTCATAGAGCATGCAGCTGCAGTCCTCTTGTCCCGTTGCCAAGAGACGAGCGCTGGGGTCAACAGCTACCGAGGCCACTGCACTGCCTGAGAACAAACAATAAAGGTCTGTCCAGTAGGGCACGACGTAGCAAAACACTTTGCAACAGGAAACACAAATGTATGTTCTTATTGGACAAGTTCTGTTATAAGCTCAACATCTTCACCCTATTGAACTCAACCCATTTGTAACATCTAAGGCTAAGGTGAATGTTAGTCCACTGACAAGACTATCAGTGCCCCCTTGTGGGTAAACTGTATCATTACACAGACATATTTTCCAGCCTTCGGCTCAGTCTTGCCCGGGGTAGATGAAGAAGACTGGGCAGAAACAGAGTTTTAAAACGGATGCTTATCACCATGTCATCTCCAACTCTTATCCAGTCGGCCCAGTTGCCTGGTGTGCCAGTCATATTGACAGGGGCTAGCAGAATGCCTACCAGAGCCATGCAGGGCTGTCCCCACCACCCTCACACAGCTGGGGACTCTCAGGTCCCAGAAGCGGACAGTCTTATCCTGGGAGCCTGTGGCGATCATCCAGCCACCCCACGTGTACAGAGACAGGATGTGGCCTGGGAGAAGGACACATGGATACAGTATAAAAGGTAATTCATTAACAATATGACGTCATGTGTTTTGAAGGACTCACTGTTGCTATATATGACAACTGAAATGCTGAATTGTTTCAATGAGCACTTTGTATCATCTGGTAGGCTGTTTGATTCAGTGTCCTCTGTCTCTGTACAACCCTGTGTGGATAAACCAGTGAGAGCTGGTCAAACTTTTAACTTTTTGCCATTCTCAGTGCAGGAGGTACATAAAGCCCTGAAATCCTTAAATCAGAGAAAGCCTGCAGGTCCTGATCATTTGGATCCCTGCTTTTTAAATCTGGCAGCTGATTTCATAGCTGATCCACTTACATCTCTGTTCAATCTAACCCTGGAATGTAATGGAATTCCAAAGTTCTGGAAATCAGCATTTGTCCTACCCCTTTTAAAAAGGGGGAGATCCAACTCTTATATAATTATAGGCAAATCTCAAAGCTGTCACTCCTGGTAAAAATACCTGAAACCCTTGTAAGTGAACAGCTAAAATAGTTTTTTTTATTTACTAACTATTTTATCAATGTACCAATCGGGCTTCAGGAAGAAGCATAGCACAATTACAGCAGCCATGAAGGTTTTAAATATCACTGAAGCCATTGACAAAAAAGAGCACTGTGTCTCACTTTTTATTGATCTCTCTAAGGCTTTGATACAGTTGATCATGCTATACTAAGGCAGAGATCATCGAGTGTAGGTCTTTCGGAGCATGCAGTTGCATGGTTTGCTAACTATCTGTCTGATAGAACTCAGTGCACTCAAGTTGATGGGCTTATGTCTGTTAAATTGTCTGTCTTGAATGGTGTGCCACAAGGCTCTGTACTTGGTCCCCTCTTATTCACTATATATATAAATGATTTAGACAAAATGTCCAAAATGCACAACTTCATTTTTATGCTGATGATACTGTTAATTACTGTTGTGCCTCGTCTCTTACAAAAGCTTTCCAGAACATGCAAACTGCTTTTTATACTGTTCAACATACCTTGTGTCAATTGAAGTTATCCTCAATACTGACAAAACTAAACTAATGGTGTTTTCTAATGCAAGAAATAGACCTCTGAACCTTTCACCTATTACTCCCTGTCAGGCAAGGGGATTGAGGTTGTAACCTCATAAATATCTTGGAATTTTAATTGATGACAGTCTCTCTTTTAAATTGCATATTCAACAACTTACAAAAAAATTTAAGCTGAAATTCTGATTTTATTTTAGGAATAAGCCCTGTTTTTCTTTTGAAGCCAGAAGGAGGCTAATATCAGCTACATTTATGCCTTTACTAGACTATGGGGATATTTTATATATGAATGCTTCCACTCAGTGTTTGAGATCAATTGACACCCTTTATTTATTTTAAACTGCAAAACCCTTACGCACCACTGCACTTTGTATACCAGGGTTGGCTGTCCTTCTCTCATCACTCGTAGGCTCAGTCACTGGTATACTTTTATTTACAAAGCCTTTTTATTTGTGCATTTTTATTGTTCAGAAATGTGGTGGGTCGTCTCTTCGTTCGCTGGACTTTATCCTGCTAACTGTTCCAAATGTCCCAACTGAGTTTGGCAAAAGGGCTTTTATGTCCTCTGCGCCATCGTCTTGGAACGCCTTACAAAATACTTTTAAACTGGAAGAACTTGTTTTCCCCCGATTGGTGTTTTTAAATCACTGATGAAGGATTTTGAGGATGATTCCCTGGCCTGTCAATGTTTTTAATTTGCTGTTTAATACTCCTGTGAATTCAAATGGTTTTTACTAGATTACTTGTAGTTTTTCATGTTCTCTGTCTGTAATTTGTTTGTAATGACTTGGTGCTGCCTATCTTGGCCAGGGCGCTCTTGAAAAAGAGATTTTAATCTCAATGAGCCCTTCCTGGTTAACTAAAGGTTAAGTAAAATAAATACAAATTGGATACTGTCTAAATGAAAGCATTTGGAATTTGATTAGTCTGATATTATGACATTATAATCTCTCTGGTTAAGTGAAAATAGTTAAGTGCTTGTTCAAGTGGACTGTGTGTGTTTGTACACACACACACACACACACACACCTGTATGCCCACTGAGAGCGTGCAGCCCCTGTCCTCTCTGGCAGTCAGTGGTGTAGATGTTACAGTCTCCGGCTCCGGCGCTGATCAGGATGGACCCTCCACTCTCAGGACCCTCCATGAACGCCAGGTCTCTGATGGTGCCGTCATGCATACTGAACTCCAGGTCTGGCCCTGCACACACACACACACCCTCAGTCAAAACGGCAGGCAGTGTAGCCTAGTTGTTAGATTTGTTAATCGAAACCCCCGAGCTAACAAGGTAAAAATCTGTCGTTCTGCCCCTGAACAAGGCAGTTAACCCACTGTTCCTAGGCAGTCTTTGAAAATAAGAATTTGTTCATAACTGTCTTGCCTAGTTAAATAGAGGTTAATAAATATATATTTTTTAAAGATGAAAAATAACACACACACACACACACCTGTGGCATTGCAGGTTTCTGCGTTGAAGGGCAGCACTTTGACATATTTATCATTGGAGCCTGTGGCCAGCAGTTGTCCACAGTGACTCCAGGCCACACAGTAGATGGAACCCTTGTGATGCTTGTTCCTTCTGAAGCGCACCACCGGCTGCTTGACTGGGTCTGACCCACTAGAGGGAGACAAATCAACGGGAGAAAACATACAACAATTAAACAGCCAATAGGCTTCAGAAAGCTTAATCTGTTTTTGCATAAAACCTGTTTTTTTCCAAACACCGTTGGTCTTTGAGAGAAACCGTAAGTAGCAGGCATTTGTTCCAGCCCAGCACCAAATCTGTGAATCAGGCATGTCAACACGAGGCTGGACCAAACACCTGCACACCCTGTAGTTCTCCAGGACCAGAGGTTTGTGGCCACACACTGTAGTTCTCTAGGACCAGGGGTTTGTGGCCACAGCCTGTAGTTCTCTAGGACCAGGGGTTTGTGGCCACACCCTGTAGTTCTCCAGGACCAGGGGTTTGTGGCCACACCCTGTAGTTCTCCAGGACCAGGGGTTTGTGGCCACACCCTGTAGTTCTCTAGGACCAGGGGTTTGTGGCCACACCCTGTAGTTCTCTAGGACCAGGGGTTTGTGGCCACACCCTGTAGTTCTCTAGGACCAGGGGTTTGTGGCCACACCCTGTAGTTCTCCAGGACCAGAGGTTTGTGGCCACACCCTGTAGTTCTCCAGGACCAGGGGTTTGTGGCCACACCCTGTAGTTCTCCAGGACCAGGGGTTTGTGGCCATTTGGGGTAGAAACTTTTGTTAGTTTTGGGACCGGTCTGAGTACAGGAAGTTCGTTACCTTGTGTTGAGGGAGTCTGGGTAAGCACAGACGCGCAGGGTTTTGGAGTTGGAGCCCACGGCGTACAGCGCCCCCGTGGGGTGAAAGGCCACAGCGCGCAACGCCTGCGTGTCCTCCAGACTGTTCACTGCCACAAACTGGGCCTTGGACTTCTCCATCTGAACACAGATTCATTATGAATCAAATTGATTTTTAAAGCCTTTTTATACAATGCCTTCAAAGTATTCATACCACATTTTGTTGTGTTACAGACTTAATTCAAAATGGATTACATGTATTTTCTCACACTCATCTACACACAATATCCCATGTTTTAAGGAATTTTAGCAAATTTATTGAACATACAGAAATATCTAATTTACATAAGTATTCACACCCCCGAGTCAATACTTTGTAGGAGCAACGTTCACAGAGATTACAGCTTTGAGCCTTTCAGGGTAAATCTCTAAGAGATTTCCACACCTGGATTGTACAGCATTGGCCCATTATTATTTTCAAAATTCTTCAACCTGGTCAAATTGGTTGTTGATCACTGTTGTTGATCACTGCTAGACAACCAATCAGGTCCTTCCATAGATTTTCAAGCAGATTTATGTCAAAAGTGTAACTCAGCCACTCAGGACCATTCGCCATCTTCTTGGTAAGCAACTCCAGTGTTGATTTGTCCTTGTGGTTTAGGTTATTGTCCTGCTGAAAGGTGAATTCATCTCCCAGTGTCTGGTGGAAAGCAGATTGAACCAGGTTTTCCTCTAGGATTTTGCCTGTGTTTAACTCCATTCAGTTAATTTTTTCTCCTGAAAAACTCCCCAGTCCTTAACAATTACAAGCATACCCATGACATGATGCAGCCACCACTATGCTTGAAAATATGGAGAATGGTACTCAGTAATGTGCTGTTTTGGATTTGCCCCAAACAAACACAAAAAAAAGTTAAATCGCTTCCCACATTTTTTGCAGTATTACTTTAGTGCCTGGTTGCAAACAGGATGCGCATTGTGGGATATTGTGTTCTGTACAGACTTCCTTCCTCAGTTTTCTCCTATCACAGCCATTAAACTCTAACTGATTTAAAGTCACCATTGGCCTCATAGTGACATTTTTGAGCGTTTTCCTTCCTCTCCATCCAAAGTGTAATTAATAACTTCACCGTGCTCAAAGGGATCTACCAAAGCTACCCTTCTTAGCAAGGCATTGGAAAACCTCCCTGGTATTTGTGGTTGAATGTGTCTTTGAAATTCACTGCTGTAACACAAAATGTAGAAAAAAAGTCAGTGTGAATACATTCTGAAGGCACTTTTATAAGTAAGTCATTGTCACAAAGTTATTCTCAGTAACCTGGACTATACTACAAAGAGCAGGCAGTAGGAGTGAGTGGACAAACTCCCTACGATGAAGATACCTAGAGAAGACCCAGGTTCCACTCGGGGGTTAGTCTCTCACCTTCTGAGAATTGTTGCGCATCGGGGAGCCGTCTGAATCATCCCGAAGCAGAGTGTTTCTTTGATCACCGAGGGAATCAAAACACACAAGAGTTATTATGTTATTGTGTACCAGTGGACGTACTTCAAATCCTCCCAAACAAGGGGACAATAGTGTCTGTATATTGTTTAGAACAGTGGTTCCCAAACGTTCCACCCCTAGTGACCACAAGGAAAACCTTGAGGGTCCCGGTGGATCCTAGTATGTTCCTTAACCACAGGAAGCATTTTAGGAAAAAAAAAAGATTCTTCGTGACCTCTCACCTCTGAGTGTTCTGGACGGGGGACTCGTTGAAGGAGGGCATGCCCTGAGACCCTGCCATAAGAGGGGTGCTGCTGACCCCCCCCGGCTTGTCCCTGAGACGGCCTGTCTCTTGGGTGTGGGTACTAGAGTTGGGTCCAGGGGTCCCGTTACACTGCTGGCTCACAGACTGGACCCCTCCCTCTCCCACATTGTCCATTCCCACGTTCATCTCCTCCAGCTTCTGGATTGACCTACACACACACACACACACACACACACACACACACACACACACACACACACACACACACACACACACACACACACACACACACACACACACACACACACACACACACACACACACACACACACACACACACACACACACACACACACAATTGGAGTCAATGAAGCAGCTGAGAGATTATACATTATTCCACACTAACTGAAACACAAGCTCATTTAACTACTGTGAGACAAATAAATTACTATTTTAGATCCATAACCCCCCCCCCCCCCCCTTTTATTTATTTTTTAACACAAATGGTAATTGGGCAAATGTATTTTTTGAGCGTGTCAAAACCTAATCTACGAATAAAATGATGAGAAGAATGACGGATGTTTTCTGTAAGTCTTCACAAGGTTTTCACACACTGTTGCTGGTATTTTGGCCCATTCCTCCATGCAGATCTCCTCTAGAGCAGTGATGTTTTGGGACTGTTGCTGGGCAACACGGACTTTCAACTCCCTCCAAAGATGTTCTATGGGGTTGAGATCTGGAGACTGGCTAGGCCACTCCAGGACCTTGACATGCTTCTTACGAAGCCACTCCTTCGTTTTGCGGGGGCGGTAAGTTTGGGATCATTGTCATGCTGAAAGACCCAGTCACGTTTCATCTTCAATGCCCTTGCTGATGGAAGGAGGTTTTCACTCAAAATCTCACGATACATGGCCCCATTCATTCTTTCCTTTACATGGATCAGTCGTCCTGGTCCCTTTGCATAAAAACAGCCCCAAAGCATGATGTTTCCACCCCCATGCTTCACAGTAGGTATGGTGTTCTTTGGATGCAACTCGTCTTTGTCCTCCAAACACGTTGAGTTTTACCAAAAAGTTCTATTTTGGTTTCATCTGAACATATGACATTCTCCCAATCTTCTTCTGGATCATCACGTCTGGCACTGCAGGATTTGAGTCCCTGGCGGTGTAGTGTGTTACTGATGGTAGGCTTTGTTACTTTGGTCCCAGCTCTCTGCAGGTCATTCACTAGGTCCCCACGTGTGGTTCTGGGATTTTTGCTCACAGTCCTTGTGATAATTTTGACCCCACGGGGTGAGATCTTGCGTGGAGCCCCAGATCAAGGGAGATTATCAGTGGTCTTGTATGTCTTCCATTTCCTAATAATTGCTCCCACAGTTGATTTATTCAAACCAAGCTGCTTACCTATTGCAGATTCAGTCTTCCCAGCCTGGTGCAGGTCTACAATTTTGTTTCTGGTGTCCTTTGACAGCTCTTTGGTCTTGGCCATAGTGGAGTTTGGAGTGTGACTAAGGTTGTGGACAGGTGTCTTTTATACTGATAACAAGTTCAAACAGGTGCCGTTAATACAGGTAACGAGTGGAGGACAGAGGAGCCTCTTAAAGAAGAAGTTACAGGTCTGTGAGAGCCAGAAATCTTGCTTGTTTGAAGGTGACCAAATACTTATTTTCCACCATAATTTGCAAATAAATAAATAAAAAATCCTACAATGTGATTTTCTGGATTTTTTCCCTCATTTTGTCTGTCATAGTTGAAGTGTACCTATGATGAAAATTACAGGCCTCTCTCATCTTTTTAAGTGGGAGAACTTGCACAATTGGTGGCTGACTAAATACTTGTTTGCCCCACTGTATATGATAGAGTAGGATTGGACTACGATCTTCAGCCAGAGTTGAACGTTTAGTCTTTCAAGCCTCCGACAGTAAAGATGGGAGCCACATAGCTGGAGCAGAGGGAAGAGGTGATATAATGACAGGTGAAATAATGTTTGTGATTGATGGACAGAGGATGAAAGAATGTATCTGTAATGGAAGGAAGGACTAATTTAGGTTAGAGGGGTTATTGGCTAGATAAGCAGGAGGTTGAAGTGGTGGACGCTGGGACCGAGACTGTTAAATAGCCATTACTAGCCAGCTACCACCCGGTTACTCAACTGTGCACTTTAGAGACTGCTGCCCTATGTACATAGTCATTGAACACTGGTAATTTTCATAATAACCAAAACAGTAAAAATAAAAATAAATTAATACAATATTAGAACAAGCAATGTCAGAGTCCGGATAGATAGAGATCTATATATACAGTTGAAGTCAGAAGTTTACATACCTTAGCCAAATACATTTAAACTCATTTTTTCACAATTCCTGACATTTAATCCAAGTAAAAATCCCCTGTCTTAGGTCAGTAAGGATCACCATTATATTTTAAGAATGTGAAATGTCAGAGTAATAGTGGAGAGAATTATTTCTTTCATCACGTTCCCAGTGGGTCAGAAGTTTACATACACTCAATTAGTATTTGGTAGCATTGCCTTTAAATTGTTTAACTTGGGTCAAATGTTTTGGGTAGCCTTCCACAAGCTTCCCACAATAAGTTGGGTGAATTTTGGCCCATTTCTCCTGACAGAGCTGATGTAACTGAGTCAGGTTTGTAGGCCTCCTTGCTCGCACATGCTTTTTCAGTTCTGACCACCAATTTTGCCACCCCCGTGCTTCATGGTTGGGATGGTGTTCTTCGGCTTTCAAGCCTCCCCCTTTTTCCTTCAAACATAACGATGGTCATTATGGCAAACAGTTCCATTTTTGTTTAATAAGGCCAGAGAACATTTCTCCAAAAAGTAAAATCTTTGTCTCCATGTGCAGTTGCAAACCGTAGTCAGGCTTTGTTATGGTGGTTTTGGAGCAGTGGCTTCTTCCTTGCTGAGCGGCCTTTTAGGTTATGTCGATATAGGACTCGTTTTACTGCGGATATAGATAATTTTGTACCTGTTTCCTGCAGCATCTTCACAAGGTCCTTTGCTGTTTTTCTGGGATTGATTTGCCCTTTTCGCACCAAAGTACGTTTATCTCTAGGAGACAGAACGCGTCTCCTTCCTGAGCGGTATGACGGCTGCGTGGTCCCATGGTGTATATACTTCCTTCAGGCGTTTGGAAATTGCTCCCAAGGATGAACCATTCAGTGGTCTGAATACTTTCAGAATGCACTGTGTGTGTGTGTAATTATAGATATATATATATATATAGCCTTACAGCCTTATTCTAAAATTGATTCATTTGTATTTTTTCCTCATCTAAAACACAATACCCCATAATGACAAAGCAAAAACAGGTTGTAATTTTTGCAACAAAAAAACAACTGATATCATATTGACATAAGTATTCAGAACTTTGTTGAAGCCCTTTGGCACTGATTACAGCCTTGAGTCTTCTTGGGTATGACGCTACAAGCTTGGCACACCTGTATTTTGGTAGGTTCTCCCATTGTTCTCTGCAGATGTATAGGTAGGCTACTTCTCTGTATACATCAATGATGTCGCTCTTGCTGGTGGTGCTTCTTTGATCCACCTCTACACAGAAGTCACCATTCTGTATATTTCTGGCCTTTTGTTGGACATTGTGTTAACAAACCTCCAGATGAGATTCAATGCCATACAACTCTCCTTCCGTGGCCTCCAACTGCTCTTAAATACAAGTAAAACTAAATGCATGCTCTTCAACCGATCGCTGCCCGCACCTGCCCGCCCGTCCACCATCACTACTCTGGACGGTTCTGACTTAGAATATGTGGACAACAACAAATACCTAGGTGTCTGGTTCGACTGTAAACTCTCCTTCCAGACTCACATCAAACATCTCCAATTCAAAATTAAATCTAGAATCGGCTTCCTATTTCACAACAAAGCATCCTTCACTCATGCATACCCTTGTAAAACTGACCATTCTACCGATCCTCGACTTCAGCGATGTCATTTACAAAATAGCCTCCAACACTCTACTGAGCAAATTGGATGCAGTCTATCACAGTGCCATCCATTTTGTCACCAAATCCCCATATACTACCCACCACTGCGACCTGTATGATCTTGTTGGCAGGCCCTTGCTTCATACTCGTCGCCAAACCCACTGGCTACAGGTCATCTACAAGTCTCTGCTAGGTAAAGCCCCGCATTATCTCAGCTCACTGGTTACCATAGCAGCACCCACCCGTAGCACGGCTCCAGCAGGTATATTTCACTGGTCACCCCCAAAGCCAATTCTTCCTTTAGCCGCCTCTCCTTCCAGTTCTCTGCTGCCAATGACTGGAACGAACTGCAAAAATCACTGAAGCTGGAGACTCATATCTCCCTCACTAGCTATAAGCACCAGCTGTCAGAGCAGCTCACAGATGACTGCACCTGTACATTGCTCATCTGTAAATAGCCCATCCAGCTACCTCATCCCCATACTGTATTTATTTATCTTGCTCCTTTGCACCCCAGTATCTCTACTTGCACATTCATCTTCTGCACATTTGCAGTTGCAAATGAGAACTTGTTCTCAACTAGCCTACCTGGTTAAATAAAGGTGAAATAAATATATATATATATATATATATATATATATATATATATATATTTATTTTAAAGCTCCTCTCACAAGCTCTGTCAGGTTTGTAATCGTTCCTGTTATGCAATTGTTTCTAGTCACCACCAGATGGCAGTAAATAGCCACAAGCTCATTATTTTTTTTATTTTACTCTTCATCACGACCTCATGTTAACTCAATAACACATGTTTTGTTTTATTTACTACAGAGTGGTCAGTTAGTAGTGCTGATGTTGTGATTTGAGTTGGGAGGAGCAGAGGTTTGGGACCTACTGGTTAACAAACACTTCTCATTCGTATTACTACACAATTCCAGCCTAATGACTATTGTTTTACTGTTGGCTGTTTGGGAATCTACTACTAAGCAGTGTGGTAACTACGCAATTGTGTTTATGCTAACATTGTTTAATTGATATCACAATATGTAATACAATTTATTTATAAATTGTAGCCGCAATCATTTCTGAAGCAACAACAACAATCTGTTGCTAGAGAATTCAAATTCATAAATGGAGCTGTGGATCAAAGATCAGGACATAGGATCAGGATATATATTTAAAAAAAGTTACAGACCAAATAATTTTCAAACTCAAATAATGAAATATTCTTTCAAAACAGACAACATGTTCGCTAAATCGTTATCTTGCAAAGCATGTAAACATTTTCATCTCACTATTAGTTCATTCGGAAAGATTCAGACCCCCCATCAATCTACACACAATACCCCATAATGACAAAGCAAAAACTGTATTTTAGAAATATACACTACCATTCAAAAGTTTGTGCTCACTTAGAAGTGTCCTTGTTTTAGAAAGAAATGCACATTTTTTTGTCAATTACAATAACATCAAATTGATCAGATACAGTGTAGACAGTGTTAATGTTGTAAATTAATTTTGTAGCTGGAAACGGCTGATTTTTTATGGAATATCTGTACGGAGGCCCATTATCAGCAACCATCACTCCTGTGTTCCAATGGCACGTTGTGTTAACTAATCCAAGTTTATCATTTTAAAAGGCTAATTGATCTTTAGAAAACCATTTTTGGTTACTACATGATTCCATATGTGTTACTGCATAGTTTTGATCTCTTCACTATTATTCTACAATGGGAAAAAATAGTAAAAATAAAGAAAAACCCTTGAATGAGTAGGTGTGTCCAATCGTTTGACTGGTGCTGTATGTCTATTTCGAATATTACTTGTTCTGAAATATCTTATGTATTTATATTTGACTCATTATTAATTTATATTTTAGTCATTTAGCAGACGATCCTATAGATCCAGAGCGACTTACAGGATCAATTAGGGTGAAGTGCCTTGCTCAAGGGCACATCAGATTTTTCACCTAGTCAGCTCAGGGATTCGAACCAGTGACCTTTCAGTTACTGGCCCAGCGCTCTTAACCACTAATTAGTGGACCATAAGATGTAGAAACTTCTCAGTGAGGTTGTGCTCCCTCCAGGTGTGTGTGTGTGTGTGTGTGTTAACCTGTTGAGGAACTTCTCAGTGAGGTTATGCTGGGCATCTGGCCCCTCCTGTGTGTGAACCCCTCCCTCCAGCAGCATCTGCTGGTACAGCTGTCTCTGCTGCTGCTTCTGCTCCAAGTGCTGCTGAACGCGCTTCTTCTGCCTGTAGTACTCCTGGATCTGCTCACCGTCGTGCTGTTGAGGAAGACACACGCATTTAGAACGATAGACGACTATAGTACACCAAGACCGAAACACACCATTATGTCAGGTCATGAGGTCACCTCCAAAACACGCGGCAAACTACAGTACAGCCTCTTTCTTTACAAGGCTTCAAATCCACATTAAAAGACAAAATCCCCATCAAACACACAACGGGCCAACTCTTCATCTCTAACGTGACTCTATGCACAGAAAAATCCAATCTAAAGCTGCTGGGCTCCAGAGATATATTAAAATGAGCAATGAGTGTGCTAGCAGGCTGGCTGTGTCAAGACCAGCCATCAAAGCAGATTGTACACCGCTGTCCGTGACCCTGTGTCGTCAAATTATGGCCCCCGCGGTCGGCAGTAGCTCATAGACTCCCCGTCAGGTGACAGGGTGTCTGGGGTCGACGCCCCCATGGACGAGGTCGTTGGATTTATGGGTAACTAAAGTCAGTGGGAGAGGAGATGGGGGTGTGGGGGATACCATGAGAGAGAGACCATATGGGAAACACACAGAGAGAGACAAACACACAGACAGAGAGAGAGACAAGCACACAGACAGACAGAGAGAGAGAGACAAGCACACAGACAGACAGACAGAAACAGAGAGACAGAAACAGAGAGAGAGAGACAGACAGACAGACAGACAGAGAAACAGACAGAGAATCAGACGGAGAAACAGACGGAGAAACAGACGGAGAAACAGAGAAACAGACAGACAGACAGAGAGACATGGGGTTTGTGGCTCAGTCTAAATGGCGCTTGCACGCCACGTCGTGGGTTCGAACCACCCATATGTAAAAGTGTGGCCCCACAAAGTCAAAAAGCGTCTGCTAAATGGGATATATTATTATAGACAGACAGAAAACAGACAGAGAAACAGACAGAGATCAATATGTATTCCCTTTTAATATATGTCCTAATGTTTTTTCCTGAACGGCCAGATGGGGGTGCAATCTTGTTTGCAGGAAATGACAGAAATGTTAGTGATGGGCATTTACAGTTATATGCGCTGGTCTCACTAAACCTTATCATCACAGGAAATGCCTTGCGTGATACAAGCGGGTGAAATTACCTCTTTTTTTTGGCGGCCCAACGTCCGCCCCCAGAGGGTTGACATTTGGTCCACTGGAGGCCAGAACCAGAACCGGTGGGGCGATCCTGTTGACACAGGAACAAAATATCCACATGACCATAGGCTTGGCAGGAACAGGTTTACAGTGTCCTCTCCAAAAATGACATAAACTGCAAAACAAACACACTTTCAACCAATCCCAAACCAGCCCCTACACCCTAGGGAGGTCTAGTATCATATTGCGTATAGACCACCATCATCATCATCATCGTTTGGCTACAGAACAGTCGACCGGTACAGGCCGCATATACCACAGAGCATTTAGGAAAACACCTATCTATTCATTCCTTTAGATCTACACAAGTGGAGGTAGAACCTCAATGCCGATTTGCGCATCTGATTTTCTTTCGACTAATGTTTTCTCCATTTCACAGTGGCCTTTAGAGACCACAGTCAGCTTGTCAGTGAACCAGCACGCGACACGATGCCAAACGCAGGCGACACGTAAAACGAACGATGCCAAACGCTATTCAAACGCAGGCGACACGATGCCAAACGGACGCGACACGATGCCAACGCAGGCGACACGATGCCAAACGCAGGCGACACGATGCCAAACGGACGCGACACGATGAAACTTAGCGAACGATGCCAAACGGACGCGACACGATGCCAAACGGACGCGACACGATGCCAAACGGACGGATGCCAAACGACTGACACGATGCCAAACGGACGCGACACGATGCCAAACGACTCACGATGCCAAACGGACATCTGCCAATTCACGATGCCAAACGGACGTTACACGATGCCAAATCTACGAAACGCGCAGGCGACACGATGCCAAACGGAACAAAAACATCGACTTGCAAACGCATGACTGCCAAACATACGACACGATGCCAAAACTGACGGATTCGACACGATGCCAAACGAGGTGACACGATGCCAAACAAAATAGCGCGACGCCATCGGACTCTACTGATGCAAACGGACACGATGCCAAACGTCTATGCCAAACGCAGTGCCGATGCCATTTTGTCACGCAAAGACCCATACGATGCCAAACGGACCACCATGCCAAACGCGACCTGCCAAACGCGTCCTCATTGGCTGGCGACACGATGCCAAACGCGCGACGCCAAACGGACGCACATACTAAACGGCGTTACACGATGCCAAACGCCAAACCCACTGCGACACGATGCCAAACGGACTACAGGATGCCAAACGGACGCGATCTACACGTGCCAAACGCTGCTATGCCAAACGCAGGCGACACGGCCAAACGGACGTTACGATGCCAAACGGACGCCCCAAACGGACGCCTTATCTCAGCTCACTGGTCACGCATGCCAACGCAGCGGCACGATGCCAAACGGACGCGATGCCAAACGTAGCACGGCCAAACGGTATATTTCACTGGTGCCAAACCAAACGATGCCAAACAGGCGACACGATGCCAAATCGTTTGGCAGGCGACACGATGCCAAACGCACCACGTTCTCTGCCAAACGCAGGCCAATGACGCAGGAACGATGCCAAACTGCAAAAAAATCACTGCCAAGCGCAGGGAGATGCTTATATCTCGCCGGGCTAACTTTAAGCATCAAACGGACTGAGCAGCTCACGATCAAACTGCACCTGCCAAACATTGCTCATCTGTAAATAGCCCGATCCAAACCCCATACGTATTTAAATTTTGCCAAACGCAGGCGACACGATGCCAAACGCAGCGACACGATGCCAAACCTTTGCACCCAAACGGACGCGACACGTATGCCAAACGGACGCGACTGCCAAATTCATCTTCTGCAAATCGCGACCATTCCAGTGTTTAATTGCTATATTGTAATTACTACGCCAAATGGCATTTATTGCCTTACCTCCCTTATCAGACACGATCATTTGCAATGCTGTATATAGATTTGCCAAACGGACTGCCAAACGTATTATTGATTGTATGTTTGCCAAACGCAGGCGACACGATTATTCCATGTGTAACTCTGTGTTGTTGTTTGTGTCGCACTGCTACTTTATATTGGCCAGGTCGACACGTTGCAAATGAGAACTTGTTCTCAACTAGCCTACCTGGTTAAATAAAGGTGAAATATATATTTTAAAAGATGCCAAACGGACGCGACACGATCAAGCTCTGTAAGGTTTGTAATCGTTCCTGTTATGCAATTGTTTCTAGTCAAACCACCAGATGGCAGGCGATATAGCCAAACGCTCATTATTTTTTTTATTTTACTCTTCATCACGACCTCATGTTATCTCAATAACACATGTTTTGTTTTATTTAAACGCAGGCAACATGAGTGGTCAGTTAGTAGTGCTGATGTTGTGATTTGAGTAGAGAGGAGCAGAGTTTTGGGACCTACTGGTTAACAAACACTTCTCATTCGTGCCATTACTACACAATTCCAGCCTAATGAAACTATTGTTTTAAACTGTTGCGCTGTTTACACGATGCCAAACGGAATAGCTACTAAGCAGTGTGGTAACTGCAAGCGCCACGCAATTGTGATTATGCTAACATTGTTTAATTGATATCACAATATGTAATACAATTTATTTATAAATGCCAAACGCCGACACGATGCATTTCAGAAGCAACAAACGGACGCGACAATCTGTTGCTAGAGAATTCAAATTCATAAATGGAGCTGTGGATCAAAGATCAGGAAATAGGATCAGGATATATATTTTTTTGCCAAACAGTTACAGATGCCAAATAATTTTCCAAACGAACTCAAATAATGAAATATTCGACACGATGCCAAAACAGATAACGATGTTCGCTGGGAAATCGCAGGCTTCTGCAAAGCATGTGCCAAACATTTTCATCTGCCACTACCACGATGCCAAACGCAGGCGACATTGCCAAACGGAATGCCAAACGCAGGCGACACGATGCCAAACCCCCATCCAAACGCAGGCGAATCTACACACAATAAACGGACCCCATAATGACAAAGCAAAAAACTGTATTTGCCAAACGCAGGCTAGATGCCAAACGGACGATACACAATGCCAAATGCAGGCGACAGAAATATACACGACCATTCAAAAGTTTGATGCTCACTTAGAAGTGTCAAACTTGTTTTAGAAAGAAATGCAAATTTTTTTGACAATGCCAATAACATCAAATTGATCAGATGCCAAGACGGACGTGAGTGTTAATGTTGTAAAAACGAGGCTGTGTTAATGTTGTACAATGCCAAACGGACGACACGATGCCAAACGTAGCTGCCAAACGCAAGCGACGATGCCAAACGCAAGCTGATTTTATGCCAAACGCAATATCTGCCAAAGAGGCCCATTATGCAGCAACCATCACTCCTGTGTTCCAATGGCACGTTGATGCCAACTAATCCAAGTTTATAATGCCAAAAGGCTAATTGATCTTTAGAAAACCACACGATGCCAAACGTTACTACATGATTCCAAATGTGTTACTGCCATAGTTTTGATCTGCCAAACGGACTATTATTCTACAATGGGAAAAAAATAGATAAAAATAAAGAAAAACGGACGTTGAATGCCAGTAGGTGTGTCCAATCGCAGGCGACACGATGCCAAACGCAGGCGACCGATGCCAAATTACTTGTTCGATGAAATATCTTACGATGCCATATTTGACGTTATTATTAATTTATATTTTAGTCAAACGCAGGCAGATGCCAAACGGACTATGCCAGCAGCGACACGATGCCAAACGGAGGATCAATTAGGTGAAGATGCCAAACGCAAGGGACACATCAAATTTTTCACCGATGCCAAACTCAGGGATTCGAAAACGCAGTGACCTTTCAGTTACTGATGCCAAACGCAGCGCACTTAACCACTAATTAGTGGACCATAAGATGTAGAAACGATGCCAAACGGAGGTTGTGCCAAACGGACCAGGTGCCAAACGGACGCGACACGATGCCAAACGCAGGCGACACGATGCCAAACTCCTAACAGATGCCAGTGCAGCGACACGGCATCTGGCGACCGATGCCTGGACGTGAACAAACGCAGCATCTGACAAACGGGCGACAGCTGTCTCTGCTGCAGGCTTCTGATGCCAAGCAGGCGCACGATGCCAACGCGCTTCTTCTGCCTGTAGTACTGCCTGGATCTGCCAAACGGGACGCGACGCCAAACGGACGCGACACGATGAGGAAGACAAACGCACGCATTTAAACGCACGATAGATGCCACTATAGTACACCAAGACCGAAACACACACGATTATGTCAGGCGACATGATGCCAAACACAGTCACGATGCCAAACACGTTACACGATGCAACACGATGCCAAACAGATGCCAAACGCAGGCGGCACGATGCTAACAGGCGACACGATGCCAAACGCAGGCGACAAATCCAAACGGACGGCACAAAATCCAAAACACACAGGCGACACGATGCAAACGCTCTAACGATGCCAAACGAGGCGATCCACGATGCCAAGCTGCTGGGCTCCAGAGATATATTAAAATGAGCAATGAGTGTGCTAGCAGGCTGGCTGTGTCAAGACCAGCCATCAAAGCAGATTGATGCACCGCAGGCGACACGATGACCCGACACGTGCCAAACGCAGGCGACACGATGCCCCGGACGCGACACGATGCCAAACGCAGGCGACACGATGCCAAACGAGGCGACCGATGCCAAACGTCAGGCGACACGATGCCAAACGGACGTTACACGATGCCAAACGGACGTTACACGATGCCAAACGTGCCAAACGCAGGCGACACGATGCCAAACGGCGACACGATGCCAAACGCAGGCGACACGATGCCAAACGCAGGCGACACGATGCCAAACGCGACGCGGTGTCTGGATGCCAAACGCACGCGACACGATGCCAAACGCAGGCGACACGATGCCAAACGCAGGCGACACGATGCCAAACGCAGGCGACACGATGCCAAACGGGTGATGCCAAACGGGGACACGATGCCAAACGAGGCGACACGATAAACGGGCGACACACAGAGCAGGCGAGATGCCAAACACACAGATGCCAAACCCAGGCGAGATGCCAAACGCACGACAGATGCAAACGCAGACACGATGCCAAACGAGACACGACCAAACGCAGGCACACGACCAAACAGACAGATGCCAACGACACGATGCCAACACACACGATGCCAAACAGCGACACGATGCCAAACGCAGCGACACGATGCCAAACGCAGCCAAACGGAGCAGATGCCAAACGGAGACACGAGAAACAGACACGATGCCAAACGCAGGCGACACGATGCCACGGACGCGACACGATGCAAACGGAGACACGATGCCAAACGACAGCGACACGATGCCAAACGGACGACACGATGCCAAACGGACGCGACCGATGCCAAACGGAGCGACACGATGCCAAACGGACAGTTACACGAGCCAAACGCAGGCGACACGATGCCAAACGGACGTTACACGATGCCAAACGCAGGCGACACGATGCCAAACGCTGGGACACACCAAACGGACGCGATGATAACAAACGCAGTGGCCGATGCCAAACGCAGGCGACACGATGCCAAACGTCGCGACGGGACAACGATGCCAAACGGACGTTACACGATGCCAAACGGGATACACGATTATAGACACGACCAAACGGAGAAAACGGAGACAGATGCCAAACGGACAGAGATGCAAACGTATTCGACACGATGCCAAACGCAGGCGACACGTGCCAAATGCAGGCGACACGATGCCAAACGGGCGTGACACGATGCCAAACGCAGGCGACACGATGCCAAACGCAGGCGACACGATGCCAAACGCAGGCGACACGATGCCAAACGGACAAACGCAAGCGAACGATGCCAAACGCAAGCGACACGATGCCAAACGCAAGCGTGACACGATGGCAAACGCAATTGCCAATGTTAGTGACGGGCATTTACGAGTTATATGCCAAACGCACGCTGGTCTCGATGCCAAACCTTATCATCACAGGAAATGCCACGATGCCAAACGGACGTGATACATGCCAGGACGCGACACGATGCCAAACGGACGCGACACGATGCCAAACGGACGCGACGCCAACGGAAGTTTGGCGGCGACACGATGCCAAACGGACGTCCGCCAAACGCGGGGGCCAAACGAGGGGTGCGCGGATGACATTTGGTCGACACTGGAGGCGACATGATGCCAAAACGCGGCGCCAAACGGACGCGACACGATGCCTGGACGTTACACAGAACAAACGGACCACATGACATACACAGGAACAAAATATCCACATGACCATAGGCTTGCCAAACGGAACAGGTTTACAGTCTCCAAAAATGACATAAACTGGCAAAACAAGCAGGCACTTTGCAACCAACGATGCCAAACGCAGCCCCTAAACACCCTAGGGAGGTCCAAACACAGGCGATCATAAACGCGTATACGACCACCATCATGCCAAACGGAAGTTTGGCTACAGAAAAGTCGACACGATACAGGCCACATATACCACAGAGCATTTAGGAAAACACCTATCTATTCATTGCCTTTCAGATCTGCCACACAAGTGCCAAACGAGGTAGAACACGATCAAACGGTCGACACGATGCGCATCTGATTTTCTTTCGACTAATGTTTTCGGACGTTCACGATCACAGGCGACCGATGCCAGACGACCACAGTCAGGACTTGTCAGTGAACCAGCACGGACGCGACACGATGCCAAACGGACGCGACACGATGCCAAACGGAGGCGACACGATGCCAAACGCAGGCGACACGATGCCAAACGAAGGCGACACGATGCCAAACGCAGGCGACACGATGCCAAACGGACGTGACACGATGCCAAACGCAGGCGACACGATGCCAAACGGGCGACACGATGCCAAACGCACGACACGATGCCAAACGCAGGCGACACGATGCCAAACGGACGTGATGCCAAACGATGATGCCAAACGCAGGCGATACGATGCCAAACGCAGGCGACACGATGCCAAACGCAGGCGACACGATGCCAAACGCAGGCGACACGATGCCAAACGGACGTTACACGATGCCAAACGCAGGCGACACGATGCCAAACGCAGGCGACACGATGCCAAACGCAGGCGACACGATGCCAAACGCAGGCGACACGATGCCAAACGCAGGCGACACGATGCCAAACGCAGGCGACACGATGCCAAACGCAGGCGACACGATGCCAAACGGACGCGACACGATGCCAAACGCAGGCGACGCCAAACGGCGACACGATGCCAAACGCAGGCGACACGATGCCAAACGCAGGCGACACGATGCCAAACGCAGGCGACACGATGCCAAACGCAGGCGACACGATGCCAAACGCAGGCGACACGATGCCAAACTCAGGCGACACGATGCCAAACGCAGGCGACACGATGCCAAACGCAGGCGACACGATGCCAAACGCAGGCGACACGATGCCAAACGGACTCCCTCCCTAGAGGACTGATCAAGCTTGTAAACACATGGCTCAACTTACATCACAACAATATAGAAAGACCTTAATGCTGATACAGCCTCTATTCATACCTACAACTGCAAAAACTAAATTCACTACTATGTGGTCAGTCTTTAATCAAATGGAATCATAATGGAATCGATATTTAAAAACTAGCTATCTTACCAGATATTAATGACACACAGAAATAGTCACATTTTCCAATGTGTCAGGAGACTGAATGTGGCCACTAGTATGTTTCCATCTCTATACCCAGCAGCCCCGACGGGCTCTTTGTAAGAGCAGAGTGGTGGATCTCTCAAGACAGTGCAGCAGAGCTATAATGTATGATAAAGCATTGTTTACATTACTAATCACGTTCAGGCTAAATATAAAGCACTGCATCGCAGTGATAGAAGCGTCACTACAGACCCTGGTTCGATCCAGGGCTGTATCACTATCGGGCCGTGATCGGGAGTCCCATAGGGCGGCGCACAATTGGCCCAGCGTCGTCCGGTTTAGGGGAGGGTTTGGCCGTCACTGTATATAAGAATTTTGTTCTTAACTCTTTGCATAGTTAAATAAAATGTAACAACTTTAAAAAAGATTAAACAGTGATGCTTAATGTCTCCACGTGGATCTCAAACAGAAAAAACGTGTGTTCCACGTGGACTGGGATATGTTTCGTATCGCGTCAAACAACAACATTAACGAATACGCTGAGTCGGTGAGCGAGTTCATTAGAACGTGCGTTGAAGATGTCGTTCCCATAGCAACGATTAAAACATTCCAACAAACCAGAAATCGTGGATTGATGGCAGCATTCGTGTGAAACTGAAAGCACGGACCACTGTTTTTAACCAGGGCAAGGTGACCGGAAACATGACCGAATACAAACAGTGCAGCTATTCCCTCCGCAAGGCAATCAAACAAGCTAAGCGTCAGTATAGAGACAAAGTAGAATCTCAATTCAACGGCTCAGACACAAGAGGTATGTGGCAGGGTCTACAGTCAATCACGGACTACAAAAAGAAAACCAGCCCCGTCGCAGACCAGGATGTCTTGCTCCCAGGCAGACTAAATAACTTTTTTGCCCGCTTTGAGGACAATACAGTGCCACTGACACGGCCTGCAACGAAAACATGCGGACTCTCCTTCACTGCAGCCGAGGTGAGTAAAACATTTAAACATGTTAACCCTCACAATGCTGCAGGCCCAGACGGCATCCCCAGCCGCGCCCTCAGAGCATGCGCAGACCAGCTGGCTGGTGTGTTTACGGACATATTCAATCAATCCCTATACCAGTCTGCTGTTCCCACATGCTTCAAGAGGGCCACCATTGTTCCTGTTCCCAAGAAAGCTAAGGTAACTGAGCTAAACGACTACCGCCCCGTAGCACTCACTTCCGTCATCATGAAGTGCTTTGAGAGACTAGTCAAGGACCATATCACCTCCACCCTACCTGACACCCTAGACCCACTCCAACATCTCCACCCCGCTGATCCTGAGGGCCCTCGGAGTGTGGTGTCAGGAAAGAATAACCTCACACTCAACGTCAACAAAACTAAGGAGATGATTGTGGACTTCAGGAAACTGCAGAGGGAGCACCACCCTATCCACATCGATGGAACAGTAGTGGAGAGGGTAGTAAGTTAAGTTCCTCGGCATACACATCACAGACAAACTGAATTGGTCCACCCACACAGACAGCATCGTGAAGAAGGCGCAGCAGCGCCACTTCAACCTCAGGAGGCTGAAGAAATTTGGCTTGTCACCAAAAGCACTCACAAACTTCTACAGATGCACAATCGAGAGCATCCTGTCGGGCTGTATCACCGCCTGGTACGGCAACTGCTCCGCCCACAACCGTAAGGCTCTCCAGAGGGTAGTGAGGTCTGCACAACGCATCACCGGGGGCAAACTACCTGCCCTCCAGGACACCTACACCACCCGATGTCACAGGAAGGCCATAAAGATCATCAAGGACAACAACCACCTGAGCCACTGCCTGTTCATCCAGAAGGCGAGGTCATTACAGGTGCATCACAGCAGGGACCGAGAGACTGAAAAACAGCTTCTAACTCAAGGCCATCAGACTGTTAAACAGCCACCACTAACATTGAGTGGCTGCTGCCAACACACTGACTCAACTCCAGCCACTTTAATAATGGGAATTGATGGGAATTGATATCACTAGCCACTTTAAACAATGCTACTTAATATAATGTTTACATACCCTACATTATTCATCTCATATGTATATATACATACTGTATCATATCATATGTATCTATATCATCTACTGCAATACATCTTTATATAATACATGTATCACGAGCCACGAGCCACTTTAAACTATGCCACTTATTTGATTTGATCTAGAACGGAATAAATGTGTTCCACGTGGATCTAGAACGGAATAAACATGTGTTCCACATGTTCAGGGGTGAGGAAAGGTGTTTGGACCTGAATGGAATTGGGGTTTATCGTGAATCCTGGTAAGGAGTGTATCTGTTGATGGAATTTATATGAATGACTAGAATATTCCACCCTGAAGCCATACAATCATATGAAATTGATTAGAATTATGTATAACCATAGTCTGTACAATATGTCTATAATAGAATCTTAAAAACAGACTGTCTGAGCATGTTAAAAACAGACTGTCTGAGCAAGATTCTGCCGCCCTTGGCTGGGGTCACTGAGAGGACTTCCCAGGGTCTCCGTCTCCCTATCTTGAGGGAGGATGGGGAGTAAGTCTCACGGATTCCCCCAATCTCTGTCGGCTGCGTAGCAGGACATTGTGTGGTATGTTAGTGTGACTGTGTGTGCGTATGTTAGTGTGTGTGCGTATGTTAGTGTGACTGTGTGTGCGTATGTTAGTGTGTGTGCGTATGTTAGTGTGACTGTGCGTGCGTATGTTAGTGTGAGTGCGTATGTTAGTGTGACTGTGCGTGCGTATGTTAGTGTGAGTGTGTGTGCGTATGTTAGTGTGAGTGTGTGTGCGTATGTTAGTGTGAGTGCGTATGTTAGTGTGACTGTGCGTGCGTATGTTAGTGTGAGTGTGTGTGCGTATGTTAGTGTGAGTGCGTATGTTAGTGTGAGTGTGTGTGCGTATGTTAGTGTGACTGCGTGTGTTATGTTAGTGTGAGTGCGCGTGCGTATGTTAGTGTGAGTGTGAGTGCGTATGTTAGTGTGAGTGTGCGTGCGTATGCTAGTGTGACTGTGTGTGCGTATGTTAGTGTGAGTGTGTGTGCGTATGTTAGTGTGACTGCGTGTGCGTATGTTAGTGTGAGTGCGCGTGCGTATGTTAGTGTGAGTGTGAGTGCGTATGCTAGTGTGACTGTGTGTGCGTATGTTAGTGTGAGTGTGTGTGCGTATGTTAGTGTGAGTGTGCGTGCGAGCGTATGTTAGAGTGAGTGTGTGTGCGTATGTTAATGTGAGTGTGCGTGCGTGCGTATGTTAGTGTGAGTGTGCGTGCGTATGTTAGTGTGCGTGCGTGCGTATGTTAGTGTGAGTGCGTATGTTAGTGTGAGTGTGCGTGCGTTATGTGAGTGTGAGTGCGTATGTTAGTGTGAGTGTGCGTGCATATGTTAGTGTGAGTGTGCGTGCGTATGTTAGTGTGAGTGTGCGTATGTTAGTGTGAGTGTGCATATGCTAGTGTGACTGTGTGTGCGTATGTTAGTGTGAGTGTGCGTGCGTATGCTAGTGTGACTGTGTGTGCGTATGTTAGTGTGAGTGTGTGTGCGTATGTTAGTGTGACTGTGTGTGCGTATGTTAGTGTGACTGTGTGTGCGTATGTTAGTGTGAGTGTGTGTGCGTATGTTAGTGTGAGTGTGTGTGCGTATGTTAGTGTGAGTGTGCGTGCGTATGTTAGTGTGAGTGTGAGTGCGTATGTTAGTGTGTGTGTGCGTATGTTAGTGTGAGTGTGCGTGCGTATGTTAGTGTGACTGTGTGTGCGTATGCTAGTGTGAGTGTGCGTGCGTATGTTAGTGTGTGTGTGCGTGCGTATGTTAGTGTGTGTGTGCGTGCGTATGTTAGTGTGAGTGTGCGTGCGTATGTTAGTGTGAGTGTGCGTATGTTAGTGTGTGTGCGTATGTTAGTGTGAGTGTGCGTATGTTAGTGTGTGTGCGTATGTTAGTGTGAGTGTGCGTATGTTAGTGTGAGTGTGCGTATGTTAGTGTGAGTGTGCGTATGTTAGTGTGAGTGTGCGTATGTTAGTGTGGGTGCGTATGTTAGTGTGGGTGCGTATGTTAGTGTGTGCGTATGTTAGTGTGTTAGTGCGTATGTTAGTGTGAGTGCGTATGTTAGTGTGAGTGCGTATGTTAGTGTGAGTGCGTATGTTAGTGTGAGTGCGTATGTTAGTGCGTATGTTAGTGCATATGCTAGTGTGGGTGCGTATGTTAGTGTGAGTGCGTATGTTAGTGTGAGTGCGTATGTTAGTGCGTATGTTAGTGCGTATGTTAGTGTGGGTGTTAGTGTGTGTGCGTATGTTAGTGTGAGTGCGTATGTTAGTGTGTGTGTGTATGCGTATGTTAGTGCGTATGTTAGTGTGCGTATGTTAGTGCGTATGTTAGTGTTAGTGCGTATGTTAGTGCGTATGTTAGTGCGTATGTTAGTGTGGGTGCGTATGTTAGTGTGAGTGTGTATGTTAGTGCGTATGTTAGTGCGTATGTTAGTGCGAGTGCGTATGTTAGTGCGTATGTTAGTGTGAGTGCGTATGTTAGTGCGTATGTTAGTGCGTATGTGTATGTTAGTGCGTATGTTAGTGCGTGTGCGTATGTTAGTGCGAGTGCGTATGTTAGTGCGTATGTTAGTGTGAGTGCGTATGTTAGTGCGTATGTTAGTGCGTATGTTAGTGCGTATGTTAGTGCGTATGTTAGTGCGAGTGCGTATGTTAGTGTGAGTGCGTATGTTAGTGTGAGTGCGTATGTTAGTGCGTATGTTAGTGTGAGTGTGCGTATGTTAGTGCGTATGTTAGTGTGAGTGTGTATGTTAGTGCGTATGTTAGTGTGAGTGCGTATGTTAGTGTGATGTTAGTGCGTATGTTAGTGTGAGTGTGCGTATGTTAGTGTGAGTGTGCGTATGTTATTGTGAGTGTGCGTATGTTAGTGTGAGTGTGAGTGTATGTTAGTGCGTATGTTAGTGCGTGTGTTAGTGCGTGTGTGAGTGCGTGTGTGAGTGCGTGTGTGAGTGCGTGTGTGAGTGCGTGTGTGAGTGCGTATGTTAGTGTGTATGTTAGTGCGAGTTAGTATGTTAGTGCGTATGTTAGGCGAGTGCGTATGTTAGTGCGTATGTTAGTGTGAGTGTGTATGTTAGTGCGTATGTTAGTGCGTATGTTAGTGCGTATGTTAGTGTGAGTGTGCGTATGTTAGTGTGTATGTTAGTGTGAGTGTGTATGTTAGTGCGTATGTTAGTGCGTATGTCAGTGCGTATGTTAGTGCGTATGTTAGTGTGAGTGCGTATGTTAGTGCGTATGTTAGTGTGAGTGCGTATGTTAGTGCGTATGTTAGTGCGTATGTTAGTGCGTATGTTAGTGCGAGTGTGCGTATGTTAGTGTGAGTGTGCGTATGTTAGTGTGAATGTTAGTGTGAGTGTGTATGTTAGTGCGTATGTTAGTGCGTATGTTAGTGCGTATGTTAGTGCGTATGTTAGTGCGTATGTTAGTGTGAGTGCGTATGTTAGTGCGTATGTTAGTGCGTATGTTAGTGCGTATGTTAGTGTGAGTGCGTATGTTAGTGCGTATGTTAGTGCGTATGTTAGTGTGAATGTTAGTGTGAGTGTGTATGTTGTTAGTGCGTATTAGTTAGTGCGTATGTTAGTGCGTATGTTAGTGCGTATGTTAGTGCGTATGTTAGTGTGAGTGCGTATGTTAGTGCGTATGTTAGTGCGTATGTTAGTGCGTATGTTAGTGTGAGTGCGTATGTTAGTGCGTATGTTAGTGCGTATGTTAGTGCGTATGTTAGTGCGTATGTTAGTGCGTATGTTAGTGTGAATGTTAGTGTGAGTGTGTATGTTAGTGTGTATGTTAGTGTGTATGTTAGTGTGAGTGCGTATGTTAGTGTGAGTGCGTATGTTAGTGTGAGTGCGTATGTTAGTGCGTATGTTAGTGTGTATGTTAGTGCGTATGTTAGTGCGTATGTTAGTGCGTATGTTAGTGTTAGTGCGTATGTTAGTGCGTATGTTAGTGCGTATGTTAGTGTGAGTGCGTATGTTAGTGCGTATGTTAGTGCGTATGTTAGTGCGTATGTTAGTGTGAATGTTAGTGTGAGTGTGTATGTTAGTGTGTATGTTAGTGTGTATGTTAGTGTGTATGTTAGTGCGTATGTTAGTGCGTATGTTAGTGTGAGTGCGTATGTTAGTGCGTATGTTAGTGTGAGTGCGTATGTTAGTGTGAGTGCGTATGTTAGTGCGTATGTTAGTGCGTATGTTAGTGCGTATGTTAGTGTGAATGTTAGTGTGAGTGTGTATGTTAGTGTGTATGTTAGTGTGTATGTTAGTGTGTATGTTAGTGCGTATGTTAGTGCGTATGTTAGTGTGAGTGCGTATGTTAGTGCGTATGTTAGTGTGAGTGCGTATGTTAGTGTGAGTGCGTATGTTAGTGCGTATGTTAGTGCGTATGTTAGTGTGTATGTTAGTGCGTATGTTAGTGCGTATGTTAGTGCGTATGTTAGTGTTAGTGCGTATGTTAGTGCGTATGTTAGTGCGTATGTTAGTGTGCGTGTGCGTGAGAAGCCAGTATAAAATGAATGGTTGTGTACCACAGACCAGTGCCCTCGTGAATAAACCGTTCTGTTAGCTGGGCTCAGTCTGTTTCATTCAACCAGTATCTTACACATTCTAGGTCGCAGACTGAGTAGTATAATTGAATTGGGTTATGAACCTTGAGAACATAATTCTCCTAACAGTATGTTGTTTACAGTAAGCCTATTGTCATGCCGTACCTACCCATTTCAATAAACCTTAAATTAACCCTGAAGGGCCCAGTAACTACCCATTTCAATAAACCTTAAATTAACCCTGAAGGGCCCAGTACCTACCCATTTCAATAAACCTTAAATTAACCCTGAAGGGCCCAGTAACTACCCATTTCAATAAACCTTAAATTAACCCTGAAGGGCCCAGTACCTACCCATTTCAATAAACCTTAAATTAACCCTGAAGGGCCTAGTGCTGTACCTTTCTGGTGAGTCGTCGTCCAGCTGGTGCACGTTATTCTCCACCATGCTTTGGCTGAGCGCCGGTCTCACGCTGCCCTCCGTGCCCCTCTTGTTCTGGGCCTGGGCCGCCAGGCCATGGGACAGCCCGTCCAGCACCGGGTTCAGGGACCGAGACATGTAGGTGTCTGCCGACTGGGGCCTCTGCAGGGGCGAGGAGGGACAGGGGGAAAGCCGGCTGATGAGGGGAGTGAGCAGGTCGGCGTGGCCGGCCTTGGTGGGCTTGACCAGGCGATCCACGTGGATGGCCAGGGTCTTCTGCTGAAAGGCGCAGGAGAAGGCGCCTGGCGAGAGGTTCTGGAGCCACGAAAGCAGGGAGAGGTCGAGTTCGTCGCAGCCATTGCCACACAGCATGTCCACGCCCAAGAGCACCTCGTCCTCCGTGATCTCCTCCCCCGTGGCTTTGCTCTGGAAGAGAACAGTACAGATACGTTTAATAATGGCTCTCTTTTTGTCTCCTTTCCCTCCATCTGAACTGGTACTACCTAGGCAAGAGACAACTCCTGCTCGTCATATTTGATATTAACTTCACCTATCCTGTGTTTTCAGATCAGAATAATAATAGTGTAGACTGATCTACTGTGAAGCTTCCCTACCATTATGTACGTGGTGGAGTGCCTCATCCTTGGGACCTCTGTAGAGTTTCAGAAATGGAGAACAATGGTGTTTCAAAAGGGACATTTTCAACCCTTTTCTCAAAGCACTTGACATTCTGAAACAAGGTTAGAAAACTGGCCTCATTCACCTCCAGCCAACACATTGGCCATATTTACTGAGCCTGGATTCCTCTCTAGGTGACTACCTTCTAGGGAGTTTTGACTGGCCACTGTGCTTCTGCTTCTCTGTAGGCCGTTGGGGTCCTGGTTTACGTAAAGCACTGTGACAACTGCCGATGTAAAAAAACAAAAAGGGCTTTATAAATACATTTGATTGACCAACACTGACCTGACAGAACTCCACACAGCACTCGTACAAAACTCCTTTGATGAGCAGCTGGAAGAGGCGGTTGCCGCTGGCCCTGAACCCAGCCTCGCTCAGCTTCCTGTCGGCAGGGATGAACTCGGCCACCATGGCGCAGGCCTCCTCGAAGCAGTGCACCCGGGCCGTGCTGGGGTTCCAGTCCTTGAACTCAGCATGTTGGGTGAGGCAGGGCAGCGTGAGGAGCAGGCATAGTTTACTGTAGTCCTCTTTAGAGGGACAGAACCCCTCCAGGCTGTGGAGACATCTGACCGCCTCTTGCATGGACAGCTCCAGCTGTCGGCAGCACAAGGAAAGGGGGGGTGGACATTAATTCAACGGCGTTTATTGAGTAAAGTCGTACTACATAGATATAGTATAACCCACTACTTCTAAGCCAATTTAAGATCACTGAAATGTAATTCATCAATTAGGAAGTGCTTCTAATTTTATTTTTTCACTGAACATGAAATTGACTTCCAAATTACACTGGAAAAGTCCCGGTTTTCCTTCCTTGGCGATGTTCATAGCTTGCGACACCCGAAGCATAAATACAGAGACCGAAATCAGAAGCCACCTAATCAGTTCATCACTTCAGAGACTTGTAGAAACACTTGAAATGGATCTTGCTAAACTGACGGTTGGCTTTTTTGCTGCCAGTATCTCAGCATGTCTATTTGAATACAGTCGTACACGCAACGCTTGTGGTATACACAGGCTTGTCCCACTCACGTTCTGAGGGTCGTCAGCAGCTGACATGGCGTTATTTACACACAGGGCCTCCAGAAATGTCTGTTTCAGGACGATGTAGCGGAACCTAGACAAGCCAGGCAAGATCACAAGACACATTAATAACATTCAGTAAAAATAAAAATGAAAAAGTGCCAAAATTGAAAATTTGTATTTGTTCATATGTAAATAAACAAAATGGGTTGACTGTACAAAGATGACATCTAATTTCACCTCACTCTTAACTGGCTAATCAAATCTCTGAAGAGTTAACCTGTGACCTGTGTGTCTGGCAAGAGTTAAGATTCACATTTGGGTGGAAGACATTGGATCAAATAAGCATAAAAAAAAAGGTTCTCTCACCTCTTTTTGTCAAACTTCTCCATGCCTTCTAAAGGCTGAATGAATTGTAGGACCTCTTCCCATTGGCCATCTAGAATCAGCTGCCTGTGGCACAACATGGGAATAGTTATCAGGGCATAGAGTTAACCTGGGTCGTGTCCATTAAACAAAAACAAGATTTTTTTAAAGATCATTTCACTCTGTTTCGGGTCGTTTTCTTCCGTGTAGTGAACAAGACCCTGTTGTTCTAAAATTCTGTTTGACCTTCATCCATTCACCTTGTACCTTCTGGTAGCAGAGTGGTGGCTCGTAATATGCCAGTTGTTAGTTACAGAGGTTTTATGAAAAACTGTACAGTTCCCGTTGAATGTTGTTAGTATTTTTGTGTAGTATTGCAACAGAGCATCCTAATGTGTTAGTATTTGTGTGTAGTACTGCAACAGAGCATCCTAATGTGTTAGTATTTGTGTGTACTACTGCAACAGAGCATCCTAATTTGTTAGTATTTGTGTGTACTACTGCAACAGAGCATCCTAATTTGTTAGTATTTGTGTGTACTACTGCAACAGAGCATCCTAATGTGTTAGTATTTGTGTGTAGTATTGCAACAGAGCATCCTAATTTGTTAGTATTTGTGTGTACTACTGCAACAGAGCATCCTAATTTGTTAGTATTTGTGTGTACTACTGCAACAGAGCATCCCAATTTGTTAGTATTTGTGTATTGTACTGCAACAGAGCATCCCAATTTGTTAGTATTTGTGTGTAGTATTGCAACAGAGCATCCTAATTTGTTAGTATTTGTGTGTAGTATTGCAACAGAGCATCCTGATGTTAGTATTTGTGTGTAGTATTGCAACAGAGCATCCTGATGTTAGTATTTGTGTGTAGTACTGCAACAGAGCATCCTAATTTGTTAGTTTTTGTGTGTACTACTGCAACAGAGCATCCCAATTTGTTAGTATTTGTGTGTAGTACAGCAACAGAGCATCCCAATTTGTTAGTATTTGTGTGTAGTACTGCAACAGAGCATCCTGATGTTAGTATTTGTGTGTGGTACTGCAACAGAGCATCCTGATGTTAGTATTTGTGTGTAGTACTGCAACAGAGCATCCTGATGTTAGTATTTGTGTATACTACTGCAACAGAGCATCCTCATTTGTTAGTATTTGTGTGTAGTACTGCAACAGAGCATCCTAATGTTAGTATTTGTGTATACTCCTGCAACAGAGCATCCTGATGTTAGTATTTGTGTGTAGTACTGCAACAGAGCATCCTAATTTGTTAGTATTTGTGTGTAGTACTTGCAACAGAGCATCCTAATGTTAGTATTTGTGTGTAGTACTGCAACAGAGCATCCTGATGTTAGTATTTGTGTATAGTACTGCAACAGAGCATCCTGATGTTAGTATTTGTGTATAGTACTGCAACAGAGCATCCTAATTTGTTAGTATTTGTGTGTAGTACTGCAACAGAGCATCCTAATGTGTTAGTATTTGTGTGTACTACTGCAACAGAGCATCCTAATTTGTTAGTATTTGTGTATACTACTGCAACAGGGCATTCTGATGTTAGTATTTGTGTATACTACTGCAACAGAGCATTCTGATGTTAGTATTTGTGTATACTACTGCAACAGAGCATCCTGATGTTAGTATTTGTGTATACTACTGCAACAGAGCATCCTGATGTTAGTATTTGTGTGTACTACTGCAACAGAGCATCCTGATGTTAGTATTTGTGTGTAGTACTGCAACAGAGCATCCTGATGTTAGTATTTGTGTGTAGTACTGCAACAGAGCATCCTGATGTTAGTATTTGTGTATACTACTGCAACAGAGCATCCTGATGTTAGTATTTGTGTGTAGTACTGCAACAGAGCATCCTGATGTTAGTAGTTGTGTGTACTACTGCAACAGAGCATCCTGATGTTAGTATTTGTGTGTACTACTGCAACAGAGCATCCTGATGTTAGTATTTGTGTGTACTACTGCAACAGAGCATCCTAATGTTAGTATTTGTGTGTAGTACTGCAACAGAGCATCCTGATGTTAGTATTTGTGTATACTACTGCAACAGAGCATCCTAATGTTAGTATTTGTGTGTACTACTGCAACAGAGCATCCTAATGTTAGTATTTGTGTATACTACTGCAACAGAGCATCCTAATGTTAGTATTTGTGTGTAGTACTGCAACAGAGCATCATAATTGGATAAGCCTGATGGAAAACAAAGAGGGGTAAACAACGACTTTGAAAATCGTATTATAGTGCACCGTGTATGTAATCAGCCACTTACAGACGCTAAATGGAATAATGTCCCGAGGGGGCTCTTTAGATTAAGTCTCTCTGGTGAAGGTCACGGAGTACTGTACAAGGTGCAGTGCAGCATGAAATAAGATTTGTGTAAAAAAAAAAAATGGGAATGAAACGCAGGACCTCACATACGCCAACACTATCGGTGTACTTAAAGGGACATTTCACTTTAAAAATTATGTTTTCAGTATTTCAAATGTCTCATATCAAGATGAGTCCACATCCCATGCCATCAGGTCGCGTAGATCCAGCTCTATGCCTCAGCCACAAATTGATAGAAAAGATAACCACTGCAAATCTGGAGATAATATGGTGCTTAACTTTTCCATTCATTTTGGATAGCTGAATCTACAAAACAGATGGTCTGGGACATGGACTTGTTTACCGAGTCGTGAAGCGTGATTATTATTATTATTTTATTTAACTAGACAGTTTCAGTTAAGAACAAAGTCTTATTTACAATGATGGCCTACCACTGGCCAGACCCTCCCCTAACCCGGACGACGCTGGGCCAGACCCTGCCTTAACCCGGACAACGCTGGGCCAGACCCTCCCTTAACCCGGACAACGCTGGGCCAGACCCTCCCTTAACCAGGACAACGCTGGGCCAGACCCTCCCCTAACCCGGACGACGCTGGGCCAGACCCTCCCCTAACCCGGACGACGCTGGGCCAGACCCTCCCCTAACCCGGACGACGCTGGGCCAGACCCTCCCCTAACTCGGACGACGCTGGGCCAGACCCTCCCCTAACCCGGACGACGCTGGGCCAGACCCTCCCTTAACCCGGACGACGCTGGGCCAGACCCTCCCTTAACCCGGACGACGCTGGGCCAGACCCTCCCTTAACCCGGACAACGCTGGGCCAGACCCTCCCCTAACCCGGACGACGCTGGGCCAGACCCTCCCCTAACCCGGACGACGCTGGGCCAGACCCTCCCTAACCCGGACGACGCTGGGCCAGACCCTCCCCTAACCCGGACGACGCTGGGCCAGACCCTCCCCTAACCCGGACGACGCTGGGCCAGACCCTCCCCTAACCCGGACGACGCTGGGCCAGACCCTCCCTAACCCGGACGACGCTGGGCCAGACCCTCCCCTAACCCGGACGACGCTGGGCCAGACCCTCCCTTAACCCGGACGACGCTGAGCCAGACCCTCCCCTTAACCCGGACGACGCTGGGCCAGACCCTCCCCTTAACCCGGACGACGCTGGGCCAGACCCTCCCCTAACCCGGACGACGCTGGGCCAGACCCTCCCCTTAACCCGGACGACGCTGGGCCAGACCCTCCCCTAACCCGGACAAAACTGGGCCAATTGTGCGCCACCCTATGGAACTCCCAATCACGGCCGGTTGTGATACAGCCCCAGATCGAACCAGGGTCTGTAGTGATGCCTCTAGCACTAAGATGCAGTGCCTTAGACCGCTGTGTATCAGAACTGGGCTGGAGGAAAAACCTGCACAGGGATTGATGAGCGCTGCTTTAAAAAGAGTCCTAACGGGGTGGTCTTTCTGAAGAGTCCTCCTCCTGATGGAGGCATGCCTAGCTGGGTGTTATTCCCATACAGACTGCAGAATGGCACTGTGTTTGTAGCAGACTAAAAGTCATGCGAGTACCTGAGGAAGAGCATGTCATCAGAGTAAAGACCATTAATGACACCGCTCTCCTTCTCCAGAGACAACATGCTGATGTGAAGCTTCCTGGAGTTGAGGAAGTCCAGCATCAGCTTGATCACCTCCACCTCTTTGATGTTAATGGTCTCCTCCGCTGTCATGGCGACAGTCTGTCAGGACAGGTAGAGAGAGAGAGTGTCAGGACAGGTGGAGAGAGAGAGAGAGAGACAGTCTGTCAGGACAGGTGGAGGGAGAGGGAGAGAGCAGAATTAGGCCGATACCCACTAATTATCAAAATCCAGAAAAGAGCTGTTAAATTCTATAACCACCTAAAAAGAAGCGATTCCCAAACCTTCCACAACAAAGCCATCACCTACAGAGAGATGAACCTGGAGAAGAGTCCCCTAAGCAAGCTGGTCCTGGGGCTCTGTTCACAAACACACCCTACAGAGCCCCATGACAGCAGCACAATTAGACCCAACCAAATCATGAGAAAACAAAAAGATAATTACTTGACACATTGGAAAGAATTAACAAAAAAACAGAGCAAACTAGAATGCTATTTGGCCCTACACAGAGAGTACACAACGGCAGAATACCTGACCACTGTGACTGACCCAAAATTAAGGAAAGCTTTGACTATGTACAGACTCAGCGAGCATAGCCTTGCTATTGAGAAAGGCCGCCGTAGGCAGACATGGCTCTCAAGAGAAGACAGGCTATGTGCTCACTGCCCACAAAATGAGGTGGAAACTGAGCTGCACTTCCTAACCTCCTGCCCAATGTATGACCATATTAGAGAGACATATTTCCCTCAGATTACACAGATCCACAAAGAATTCGAAAACAAATCCAATTTTGAAAAACTCCCATATCTACTGGGTGAAATTCCACAGTGTGCCATCAGAGCAGCAAGATTTGTGATCTGTTGCCACGAGAAAAGGGCAACCAGTGAGGAACAAACACCATTGTAAATACAACCCATATCTATGCTTATTTATTTTATCATTTGCACATTGTAAAAACACTGTATATATATATATATAATACGACATTTGTAATGTCTTTATTGTTTTGAAACTTCTGTATGTGTGATGTCTACTGTTAATTGTTATTGTTTATTTCACTTTATATATTATATACCTTACTTGCTTTGGCAATGTTAACACGTTTCCCATGCCAATAAAGCCCCTTGAATTGAATTGAGAGAGACAGAGTGTCTGTCAGGACAGGTAATGAGAGAGTGTCAGGACAGGTGGAGAGAGAGAGACAGTCTGTCAGGACAGGTGGAGAGAGAGAGTGTCAGGACAGGAGGAGAGAGAGAGAGAGAGAGACAGAGAGTCTGTCAGGACAGGTAATGAGAGAGACAGTCTGTCAGGACAGGTGGAGAGAGAGACAGTCTGTCAGGACAGGTGGAGAGAGAGAGAGTCTGTCAGGACAGGTGGAGAGAGAGAGAGTCTGTCAGGACAGGTGGAGAGAGAGAGAGAGTCTGTCAGGACAGGTGGAGAGAGAGAGAGAGAGTCTGTCAGGACAGGTAGAGAGAGAGAGAGTCTGTCAGGACAGGTGGAGAGAGAGAGAGTCTGTCAGGACAGGTGGAGAGAGAGAGAGAGAGTCTGTCAGGACAGGTGGAGAGAGAGAGAGAGAGTCTGTCAGGACAGGTAGAGAGAGAGAGAGAGAGTCTGTCAGGACAGGTGGAGAGAGAGAGAGAGAGTCTGTTAGGACAGGTAATGAGAGACTATCTACCTGTCAGGAAAAACATTTTAAATTTAAGGCAGCTGTATGTATTCCCACGAAAAAATACACGTGATCGTGTCTTAATCTATTAAATATTTTTTCAATTTAAATACAATTTATATTTCAGGCTTAGTTAGTTGAGGTCAATTTACAGTTCATTTACAGTGTACAAATTATTATAATGCTGTACCTGCCCCCTCCCTCACACCATCTGCTCCGACAAAAATGATTCTGCCAGGCCAGTGTTGCCAAGGGCTACCTTGAAAACAACGTCTCAGGTGAAAATGTATTGTCGCGGGTGTTGTGTTTTTGGGCCAATTCTAAACTGCACCGCGGCCACCGTGGCATTTCTCTTAGAAATGTGTATATTTAACTGTGACCTGCTGCTGCTGACTATCAGGCAGTGAGCAGGCTGTTACGGAGTGAGTGAATGGTGACGAAGAGGAGGGCTGGAGAGGTGTGTGTGTGTGTGAGTTGAGAGCACTGGTCTAGAGAGCGCTGCAGCAAGAGGCCGCTGAGTCAGGGAGACAGAGCAGGACAAATATATGACACATTTTTATCAGTTGTAGGTAGGCTATTTATTTACACTGAACAAAAATATAAAAACGCAACATGTAAAGGTGTTGGTCCTATTTTTCTCGAGGTTAAATACATTTTCCCAGGCATGTTCCTTTCGCACAAAAAGCTTATTTCTCTCAAATTTTGGCCACAAATTTGTTTACATCACGGTCAGTGAGCATTTCTCCTTTGTATTGCCAAGATAATCCATCCACCTGACAGGTGTTGCATATCAATAACCTGATTAAACAGCATGATCATTACACAGGTGCACCTTGCGCTGGGGACAATAAAAGGCCACTAAAATGTGCAGTTTTTTGTCACACACACACACACAATGCCACAGATGTCTCAAGTTTTGAAGGAACATGAAATTGGCATGCTCGACTAGAGCTGTTTACAGAGAATTGAATGTTAATTTCTCTACCATAAGCCGCCTCCAACGTAGTTTTAAAGAATTTGGCAGTGCAGACCACATGTATGGCATCGTGCGGGCTACTGGTTTGCTTTGCCCCATTGCTGTGGTGGGGTTATCGTATGGGGCAGGCTTAAGCCACAGACACCAAACACAATTGCATTTTATTGATAGCAATTGATAGCAATTTGAATACACAGAGATACCGTGACGAGATCCTGAGCCCCATTGTGAGGCCCATTTTTTAAGGTATCTGCAATCAACAAATGCATATCTGTAATCCCAGTCATATGAGATCCATAGATTAGGGCCTAATGAATTCATTTCAATTGACTGATTTCCTTATATGAACTGTAACTCAGTAAAATCTTTGAAATTGTTGCGCTTATATTTTTGTACAGTATAGATTGGTCATTATGGAGACCAATTGGACCATTGGAAAACGACTTCAGGCGCACTCGAGCACTTTAGATAAAATAGCTCAAAAAGGTGGTTTAAAGTAAACTGCATTCTAATGTCGACTTCTCTAATGGATAACAGTATCAAGCAAAGGGTTTTACTCTTGCTCAGTTCTGGAATTAAAAAAAAATTAAGTTATGGAACTCCCTCGCGGTCTTATATTATGGGGGAAAGTTATGGAACTCCCTCGCGGTCTTGTATTATGGGGGGAAAGTCATGGAACTCCCTCGCGGTCTTGTATTATGGGGGGAAAGTCATGGAACTCCCTCGCGGTCTTGTATTATGGGGGGAAAGTCCACAATGAAAATTACATTAAAATGTGTCGAAAGACAAGCTACATTTGCATCTGTTGGCCATCAAGTAGGCTATTCATTTAGATGCCATTGTAAGCTACCAATTGCTACAATAAATACATATATATTGAAATTCGTGCCAGATGTGTATCCTACCTGGAGCTGGCAAACGGATTTAATAAATAGCCTGTAACTCCGTTTGAGTTTTGCAATTATTCATGGCCATGTTAAATTAATTAAATTGGAAGTTATGAATTTTGATCATAGATCTATCGCAAATGTATCATTGTCCATATTTTAATGTCAGTTTTATCGTGGACTTTTCCCTGAAATTAGATGTCCTATCAGGGACTATAGGCTTCCTGCATCTTGCTCAGCAAACCATGGCAAAGTTAAATTGCAATTATAAACCCAGATTTTAGTTCGTAATCTATGCATATTGAAATAACAAGTCAATCTCGCAAATAATCCATTTATAACTGTTTTGTAGTCTTAACATCTGGCCCATAATAATGGCACAACTACCCGAAAATCACCAAACATTCATTTCTTGAAGTTCGTCCAAGTGTTTCTTGCACAGAGATTTCAAGATCCTCTGTCCAACTTTTATCACTCAAACTCTGCTGTCGGATTGACCTATAGTTATGCACATGCGCAAACTGGATTTATTTCACGCAATAAGGCACAAGGGGGTATGGTATATGGCCAATATACCACGGCTAAGAGCTGTTCTTAAACACGACGCAACGCTGAGTGCCTGGATACAGCCCTTAGCTGTGGTATATTGGTCATATACCACACCCCCTTGTGCCTTATTGCTGTTATAAACGGGTTACCAACGTAATTAAATAAACGTCATATACCTGTAGTATACAGTCTGATATACCACAGCTGTCAGCCAATCAGCATTCAGGTCTCGAACCACCCAGTTTCAAAATCATTTTTTGGGGGCAAGTTTTAAGGCCTTGTGGGCGGGTTTTCAGAGGTCATTGGGCAAAACTTTTTGCTAGACCTAGTAACCATGCACAATAGTTTCCTACCCCTTAGAAGGTTTCTTCCTAATAGGCCTACAGACATCTTGGGGGAGCTTCTTGCCACCGTTCGTTTATTAAGCCTTGACTTGTATTTTCCTTTGTGATGTGTTTTAAATTGCACTTTGGGAAACGTGGTACTAGTATGACCAATAGAATGTGATTGATGAAAAACAAGCATCGGTGTGTGTGTGAATAAACTCAAGAGGATTGTCAGGGGGAAAGATTAAGATGTTGTCAAGGGCAAGCAAAATGATGAACCAAAAACTGTAAAAGATATGGCCGAGTACCAGGTCTCCATTCAATGCTG